>NC_057948.1:2682472-2753503 GCF_018555375.3 Anguilla rostrata
GTATTTCGGAGTGAAAGGGGGGGGAAGAGGAATCGCTCTCGCAAAAATCCATTAGCAGCGAAGATAGGGTTTCCGAGCACAGGCCCGCTTTAATAAATCATTAAATCTTAATTAACGTCCGTCAGCAGCCCCCCGAAAGCAGAGATTCTCCAGAGGAGATCTCTGGAGACGTTTTAACTGAAAACGGGATATTTACATTAGCCTCCTTTTTTTTTCTTTCTCGTCCCCCCCCTCCCCTCCCCTCTTCTTTTTGTCGTCTCCCCTCCGTCGTTTTGTTTTTTTTTTTTCGGGGGGAGGGCGAAATGAAGTTAAACAGGCGAGAGAGAGCGGAAGATTTCCCGGGCGAGCGTGGCCAGTAAACCAGAGCTTTTATGATAAAACAAAAAAAAAAGCCCCGGTAGAAATTTGTAATTGCTCCCGCTCGGCTTCATTTCAGCTGGCCCAGACGGGCCAGGTGGCTTACGTTTTTGAGGAGCTCCGGGGACCCTAACCCTGACTTTGGGCGTTCGGGGTCCCTGCGGGGTCGCTAGATAACCCGAGCGTGAGAGTCGTGAAAGCACTCTGGCAATTTGCTTATCAATAACCTCTTACCAGGCCGTTAAAGAGGGGGCCGTTATGCTAAGCAGCCGCTAATTACGAGCAGATGGGGCCCGTTCCGGGGTGAGAGAGGAGGGCCGTCGCAGACGCGCGCGGGGCCCCCCCCCCCGGAATCGCAGCCCGCTCCGCGCACAGCCGCCCGTCTGGACCCTTTCAAAGGCGCGCGGTCGCGAACGCGCGATCGGAACGTCCGCGGCCGCGCGTTCCGACGCCGGCGTGACGATCGCCGCCGGCAACCGAGTTCCAGAACGCCGACTTCGAATTTTTGACAAAGAACGTTCCCGAGAAGCTCGCCCTTCAAAGGGGTTAAATGACTAATCGGGATAACATGAGGATTTCCGTCGGTAATTTTTCTGCTAGTTCAAATGCAGTGTCGCCAGCTGACTGAGAAAACGTCGTTCGTTTATTCACTTATTCAGAAACTCACGGCCTGTGCTGTAGGTGAACTCTTAGTCGCGTCGCATGACCTCCTGAGACCCAGCAGAAATAAAAGTTTTAAGCGTTTCATTTTTTGACATGATATATGTGTCTTGGATGACGAAAAACACGTTGCGGTGAAAATATTTTCAAAAATATTATGTATTTTATTTTTTATTGAATGTCCCTTGTAGTGTCGGTTTCAGCACGGTAGAATATATGGGTCTCGAGATTAAGACCAGAGACTTGTGTCACCGACGGGACAAAAATTAATTGCCGGGTCTTTGGAGGATAAGGAGGAGAGGAATACTTTCTGTTATCTTTTTCTGGTGCAGTGCGGTCGTATTTCACTGTGTCGGTTTGATTTGTACCAGTGGAAAACGTAGATGGAAGTGAGCGGCCATTTCTGGAGCCTCCTCCTTCTGTCTGTTGAACCAGAGGGGCGGCAGTGTAGTATATGACAACACAGGGAACTGGGCATGCAGTGCAGTGGTTGCAGGTTTGATTCCCTGGTGAGGCACTGTTGTGCTTTCGCTCACTACACTCGAGCGAAAGCACTTAACCCTGATTGCTTCAGTAAATATCCGGGCTGTGTGAATGGACTGTGTGTTTGAAAAGAAGCGTCACTATGAACGTGAATGAATCGGCCTAGATGTACAGCACGCATGCTCCTGTGCGCGTGTCACGTTCTGACTCTAAAGCCGCCTCCCTCTCTCTCGGCGAACCCCTCGGCAGGACGTGCGGCGCGTCCCGGGCATCACCCCGGCGATCGTGAGGTCATCGGAGACCAACGAGAAGCGCCCGTTCATGTGCGCCTATCCCGGCTGCAACAGGAGATACTTCAAACTGTCCCACCTACAGATGCACAGCAGGAAGCACACGGGTAAGCACTGAGGAGCGCACACACACACACACTCACACACACTCACACACACACATACACATACACATACACACTCACACACTCACACACACTCACACATACACATACACATACACACACACACTCACACATGTGCACGCACACACACACACACTCACACATACACATACACACACACACTCACACACACACATATACGCACACACACTCACACACACATGCACACACACACACATGCACACACACATACACACACACACATACACATCCATGCACACACACACGCACACACACGCACATACACACACACAAACGTGCGCACACATACACACATACACACACTCAAATGTGCGCACACACACACACACACTCAAATGTGCGCATACACACACACATACACACACGCACACACACGTGCACACACATACTCAAACACACACACGCACACACATACATACGGACACACACAAACACACGCACGCACTCACGCACACACGTACATGCACTCACACACACTCACGCAATCACACAGTATACACGGATGGAGTGTAGCACAGTGGGTAAGGAACTGGGCTTGTAACCGAAAGGTCGCAGGTTCGATTCCCGGGTAAGGACACTGCCGTTGTACCCTTGAGCAAGGTACTTAACCGGAATTGCTTCAGTATATATCCAGCTGTATAAATGGATACAATGTAAAATGCTGTGTAAAAGAGTTGTGTAAGTCGCTCTGGATAAGAGTGTCTGCTAAATGCCTGTAATGTAATATAATATCAAATGACAAATCATAAGCACAGCATCAGGAGCGCAGTCCATAGAAGAATTGAGGTCGCAAATCCGTTCTCAAAACTTCTTCGTGGGGTAGCTGCTAGCTAGCGTTTTTTTTTTTCTGGCACCCCATGCGGTCAACCACTGCCGCAGCCCAAACGCACTACCCCCGTTCACATGAATGGGAAGACCGCCGTTTTTTGCCGCACAACCCTGCGGCAAGCTGATCTGGCGTGAATCCAGCCTAAACCCCTACAACACAAGCCAAAGGGGGACAGTCACCCCCCCCACCCCCACCCGGGAGGACTCTGGCTCAGTTTGGCCAGGGGAGCTCACCCTCCCCTGGGGGTGCGTTTAGAAGGATTAATGCGGACAAATCGATTTTCAGTCCATCCAAGGAGACTGTTCCTTCTCCATATTACAGTCGACTGTACGATTGAGATTAATACAGTACACCAGTAATATTATTCATAATAATAATAATAATAATAATAATAATAATGAGACCAAAACATGTCGCAGTGAAAATATTTTCAAAAATATGATTCATTTTATTTTCATGGAACGTCCCTTGTTGTGCAGGCTTCAGCACAGTGGGATATGCGGTTCTCGAGCTGAAGACTAGAGACACACGTCAGGGGACAGAAATGAATTGCCGAGTCCTTGGCGGGCTGCGATTGTGAGTAATAACACGGCCGAAAAATAAAAAATAAATAAGAAAATAAAAAAATTTTAAGTGGAAAACTGAAAGGAATGCGAGTTGCGGTTGGGCGAGCGGTATTTCGGACGAGCAGTGAGGTCCCCCCCCCCACCCCCCCCGGAGCGTCCCCTGGAGTGATCGGGACAGTCAGCGGACTCTCTTCCCGTAACCGATGACGACAGCGATTCCCAGAAGCCCAAAAATCCGAGACCGGAATCCGCCCGAGCGGCGGCGGCGGAGGAGGTCTCCACGGGCGCGAGAAGGACAGGCGCGCGGGGCGGACTCCTAAAACAGACGCGACGAGCAATCGCGGGTTTCACTGCAGGCGCGGGCCTCGGAGTCACGGTACAGGGGGAGGTTATCCATGAGAAACCGCCGCTACGCTGTCTGGGGACTGCTGACAGCCCCCCCCCCCCGGTTGGCAGTCGAGGGGTCACTGGACTGGCAGCTTCGTTCCATTTAAAAGGAACCGCGAAGAAACCGTGATGCATTACATTACATTACATTACATTTATCTGGCAGACACTGTTATCCAAAGAGACATACAATAAGTGCATACATTACATTACATTACATTACAGGCATTTAGCAGACGCTCTTATCCAGAGCGACGTACAACAAGTGCATTAGTTAAAGGTGCAGAGGTGCAAAAGAAACACACTAGAGCGAAGTAAAGATTGTAGTGCCAGAAGTGACCACATGATGCAGATGTTTGGTTGGTACGGGCGTTTTTTAAACCGAGCGCACACAGCTGGAGTGAGGGGGGGGGGCAGGGCGCTTGCTTGCTGGTGGTTTTGGGGGCGCTGCTGAACAGCCCTCTGTGCTCTCTGATCCCCCCCCCTCCCCCTTCCTCACCAGGGGAGAAGCCGTACCAGTGTGACTTCAGCGACTGCGGCCGGAGGTTCTCCAGATCAGACCAGCTGAAGAGGCATCAGCGCAGACACACAGGTCAGCCCCCTCGCCGCTGTCCTTCTCTCTGTCTCCCTCTCCACTGCCCTTCTCTCTGTCTCCCTCTTCTTCCTCTCTCTCTCCTCTCGTCTCCCCCTCCACTGTCCCTCTCTCTGTTTTCTCTTCCTTCCTCTCTCTTCTCCCTCTCTCTCCTCCGTCTCCCCCTCCACTGCCCTTCTCTCTGTCTCTCTCTTCACTGCCCTTCTCTCTGTCTCTGTCTCTGTCTGTTTTTTTATAAATGGTAAAAAGATGAGAAGATTGAAATTATGAGCACATATTAGCTCATCAAAATATCACTCGAGTATAAATAACTTATCGTGAACACAAATAATAAACTGTAAATGAATAGCACCCATTACACCCTAGTAATGTTTTCATGCTAAACGTGCAGAAGTGCATCACTGAAATCACAACAAATGACACCAAAGATGAGATAAAAGGTAACAATGAGCAACAGCCGCTCAAAAACATTGTGACCAGGGCTGCACTATATTAAAATTCTTGGCCATATTGGCCGATGCTGATACTTCCCCTTTATAGCATCACACAAAATGCAAACTGGAAGAAGTGTATGAGAACAGATGTCGACTTATGAAGGATAAATGTTATAAGGATAAACGAAGGACAAATATTACTCATGTAACAAAATATTTCAAAGACCGGGAGTCTATAGAGCTACTGAGTCTCCGTACAGCTTTGCCTTTGGGTTTGGCTGGTGAAAATTATTTTAAAAAATAAACAAAAGAGGTTTAGATAGCTTGTAGATAAGGTTAGGTTGCTTCTTGAGCATGACATTTTCACTTAAGTCACTATAGCAACCTGCTTAGTGGTCACAGAATATCCACCTGAAACCTGGCAGAAAAAAAGTTTTATTTTTTATTATTTTGTTTAAGTATTCCAATTTTCTTGACATACAGTAATGCAAGTGCAAAGACAAAAATAGTGTTGCAGTGAAAATATTTTCAGAAATATTATTTCTTTCTAATATTTACTGAATCTCCCTTGGTTTCAGCACAGCAGAATATATGACTCATAAGATTAAGACCAGAGACTCAAGTCATGTCCCATGCAGGGGACCAAGGTGAATAGCTGGGTGGTGAGAGGATATAATTTCATTGAGAGCTTGCTGGAAATTGTACATAACACAGAGGAATACATCTATCCAGAAGACACCATTAGCAGGCTACCTGTAATGAGTAACTGCCTGCGGTCATGAAAATTAAATTTTCAGGTGCCAGTATTGCACCCATACCAGGCACCCTTTAAATGAAATTTTGGGTACCAGTCTTGCACCCATACCAGGCACTTTGTAAATGAAGATGTTGGGCGCCAGTATTGCACCCATACCAGGCACTTTGTAAATTAAATTTTGGGTGCCAGTATTGCACCTATACCAGGCACTTTGTAAATGAAGATTTTGGGTACCAGTCTTGCATCCATACCGGGCACTTTGTAAATGAAGATTTTGGGTGCCAGTATTGCACCCATACTGGGCACTTTGTAAATGAAGATGTTGGGCGCCATTGTTGCACCCATACCCAGGACTTTGTAAATGAAGGTTTCGGGTGAAGGTCTTGTGCCCGCGCCTGGCACCCCGCTCTCTCCCTTGGGCGCCCCCCACTGGATGTGTGCTTTGTGCTCCCTGTGTGTGCGTAGGGGTCAAACCGTTCCAGTGCGAGACCTGTCAGAGAAAGTTCTCGCGGTCTGACCACCTTAAGACCCACACCCGGACTCATACAGGTAAAACAAGTGCGTAAAAATTTTATTTTTCCACTATTCCCCATTATTCCCCTTCCCCCTGGATCGCGATAAAGCAGCGATCGTGCTGATCACGGTTGCGCTCGACTTCTACTGTAAAAGTCGCTATGATTTCTCTATGAGGGACTGCCATTGTGATTCCCAGTTAACCTTGGGCCTTCCCCTCTTTTGTAAATTTAGCTTGAGGTATTATCATAATTTAGGTATGAATTATCATTGTTTGTTGTACGTGTCCAGTTAAGTAATTTGGTGATTTTCGGCAGGTACTCTGAAGGGACTTGTTTTGGTTAGCCCCTGCGCTAAAATGCTCCTGTCCCCGCAGGCGAGAAGCCCTTCAGCTGCCGGTGGCCCAACTGCCAGAAGAAGTTCGCCAGGTCGGATGAGCTGGTGCGTCATCACAACATGCACCAGAGGAACCTGACCAAGCTGCAGCTGGTGCACTGACCGGGGAGGCCTCCCGCCCCAGACGAACCCCACTAAACACAGACTCTCACGTGTCCATTTCCACCAATGACCAGAGGCTGAGTGGGCGTGGCCTCACTGGAAAACCAATCAGAATGAGGTCAATGTCACTGGTTATCCTTCTGTACACTCCCTTATTACACTTTACCCATACAGGAACAGTCATTCCCCGTCTTACACCAATGCATCCTGAAGGTCTCACATTCCTATACTGTCATTTTTCAAACACGATGAAATCCTCAGCGTCATTTTTTAAAATGAAGTTGCGACCGTAAGAATTCTTAAAATAACTTATTGAATTTTTAAAGATTAAAACACTGTATCGGTTCCCAAAAAAAAAAAAAAAAAAGATAGTTTGTAAAGAGAGATATTTGTGTCTTTGGACCCAAACTGTCTATTTCATGGCTGCCGTCATTCCAGTTCACCCTGATCCGGGCAGAGTAGCGGTGCAGTAAATTAACTTGCGCCCTCCTGTCATTTTTAATGACCGAACTGTAAAACTATGTCCAGTGCAGCTCTTTCCAAGGAAGATCCTCTGACTTGGACAGGCTCTGTGCCAAACAGCCGCGAGTCTGGAGTTTGTAAAAATACAAAAAAGTCACACAGGTTATGTGGCTAAGTAGTCATGTTAAAAGTTTTTTTTTTTTAAGTGCTGGTCCACAGATACCGTTAAAAAAATCTCCCCATTGAAAAAAGGTAACTTAATTATTGACTTTAAGAGTAAAAACTGTAAAGAGTATGATGGAAATGTAGCTTTTTTTAAATGTGTATTAATTATTGTGTATATGTCTGATAACATAGCTACCGTTGAAACAATAGGGAGTTTGTCGTACTTAAGAAATTAATGTTGTTACCCTCTTAAATGTATCACTGTTTCCGGCCTGTAAACTGCATCTGCTCTGTTGGTTTTTGTTTTCTGTCCTGCTCTGAATTAAAGTCCACTTGGTGGTGAATCGACGGTCCGGAAAGGTGTGTGGGTTCAGGGGAAAGTTCTGGGTTTCTGTGGGTTCCGCTAACAGCGCTGGGAAGAGTTCTTACCTGCGTAACCTGCTCAGGTCCTGACCACTCTCAGTACACCTGACTGGGTAAAATAAAACTAACGTTTAACTGCAGCATGGAACAAATGGGTCACTGAACGTCTGCATAGATTCTCTCCAAGTTCTGCTTCCCAGAAAAATCAAAGTGAAGAATTATTTTTTTAAGTGCCATTTTCCCTCCAACTCGACGGCACTCCCCTCCGTCTGAACAAAACAACTCCCTGCAGCCAGCTGGATTTCCGCGGGATACAATTTTATAAGGATTTTCTTTTGAATGATTTTGCAATTATATTTCTCATTTTCGGAAAAAACTAAATAGTTTGTCAAATATCTTTCTTATACATATATAATTTCTGGATGTAATGTTTAATTTAAACTGATACGAGCTATAGAAGTATACGCGCATTGTTTCTAAACTGTTTAAAAGAGAAACTTTATTTCATAATACTTTTAAAAAGCCAAGCTCCATTCACATTGTTTTTTTTTTTTAAAAACGCTTTCTGTGTCTAGTAGTTCATCACCCATGCGTAATATTTCTAAGGAGATCTACTGTTTTTTAACAGTTCGCAGCGCCTAGCACCCGGCTTGTGTAAATCCGTCCAGCTCTCCACCCAATTACTCATGCGAAAACCCCCGCCATATCTCCGAATGACAGCGCTTAATCTCCGCCTGGATTTCTGCTCCACGGCCCCGCTCCCCCGTCTTTGAAGTGGGGTAGCTGCTTTTCGTTACCCCGGTGCGCTCTGCTCGTAAGAGACACCGATAAACCCCCGTCATTAACGATCAAAATCTCGGAGCCTGGACGGACAGTCTTTATATAAAACTGCGCTTCGAATGGCCTAAACAACTTCCGACAAACGCGACTCTCATGAGAGAACGAGCACAACCGCGGAACTGTTTTCGCCTGATTCTGGAGAAACGGGGACTTGTCACCCTCGCTAATGTATAACGTGCGTCTTCTCTAGTTTCCTTGACCTTTACTTGGCTCCCCCCGTGGGCCATAGATCTAAACAGCTTTATCAGTCGTGCTGTGAGCTGCATGGATTCGGTCGCTGGGGGGATTTTGCGGGTGAGATACAGCGATGGCACAGGCCACCATCTCCCGCAGAGCCTAACTCAGCTGATAAGAAAAAAGCCAATAGCTTCTGTTTGAGTTCAGAAACCTGTCCTTTAGTATCTTCAGGTGTCCATTAATTAGAACACAGGATCCGTGACCCACGCCCCATTTTTCCGAGAGAGAGAAAAAAAGGGAGAGAGAAAAAGCAAGAGAAAGAAAGAAACATTGGGCCTCATTCATGAAACATGCGTACGTTTGATTGTAACACGCGTATAAGAACTTTCCCAAGAACATGTCGGCATTCATCATTTTTTTTATTACTGTATTTACTCATGGCTGTTTCCTTATGCAAATCACATGAACATTATTGCGCCTAAAATTTACAAATGGCCAGCATTCATCATCTAATACATCGGGATATGCACAAAAACAAAGGTTTGCACATGTGCCATAAATATCATATTGTTTACATTTTTAAGAACAAAAGTAAGAATATTTTCAGAAAAGTTTTGTGAATGAGGTCCATTGAGTAGATGATAAACTTAGTGGTTGAAGGCCAAACCCTGTGAAAGCAGTCCACCCATGTACGTGAAATACAGGCGTTTAGTTTGTACCGCTCTGTTTATACACCAAATACCTTTCGTACCTCTTCAAAACACATTCTGACAGAGTGCTTCTTCCCTTTTTAGTTGGGAAGGAGACTGACTGTGTATGACAGATGTGTATAACCCAGGTCCTGGAGAATCACAGGGTTTGCTTTTTTTGTGTTACTGGGTACTTCATTGATCAATTAAAGTGATCTATTCCACATTACTTGCCTCACCTGGTCTCTTGGGTCTGATGTGGTTGTAGTATCAAAGGTGAAAACTAAAACCAGCAGACCCCACTGCTCCCCAGGACCTTGGTCGCCCTCCCGTCTGTGATTTGTATTATCTGATGCAGTGGTCTCCAACCCTGGTCCTGGAGAGCTACAGGGACTCCTGGTTTTTGTTTTCACCTTAAAATCAGCACCCAATTAAGACCCAAGACACCAGTTGAGTTAACTGTGCAATCAACTGCTCAACTGCTCTAATTGATTCATGAAGTGCAGAGTCACTATGAAAACCAGCAGACCCTGTAGCTCTCCAGGACCAGGGTTGGAGACCGCTGCATCGGAGGAGTGCCAAGCGGCATGAGACAGCTGTGCATGTGAACGCACTGAGTGACAAGGCCCAGAGAGCTTGGCCAAGCTCTGTCACAGACTCAGGCTGAACCGGGGCAGGAATTTGATACTGGATTTTCTTCTCTTTAATCTGACATGAGAAAGATCCCGGGAGTGTGTCGTCGGGGCACACGAGGCAGGCACGGGTCCTCGCCGCCTGCTCCGCTTCACCCAGGGCTCCGCAGCCAGGGCCAATCCGATCCGTTCCGGGGTTTTGCGCCAACTTCTGCTCTTAATTATGTAATTAGCTCAACCGCATCTCGACCTGACGTTTGCATAAGCACCAAACATAGCTGCGGACTGCACGTGCTTCCTAAAGATTTCCCTGTGCTCAAGGTCAGGAGTGAACCGGCGTAGTTAATGGAGCTGTCAGAAAACTCAAACTAATGTAATCGGGGTTGGAGCAAAAACCAGAACGCAGATCAGCCCTGCAGGAACGGAGTTGTGCACCCCAGGCGTAACCCGACCTCACTCAGTTCAGTGCACACGAAACCCAATTCAAGTTCAGTCCTGGGGACCCCCTGTGTACGCAGGTTTTCACTACAGCCAATCTCTGACTCAATTAAGGTAGTTAAACACATGCGTTTAAGTTTTTTCATAATTGTTTTCTTTGAACTTGTTACTGCACCACAGGTTTGGATCGTTAGCTCATTTGCTTTGGCTGTGTTCCAAACCTTACACTTGCGCCCTACCTCGAGTGGATAGCAGCCCTGTGTGGAAAGGTCATGTGCTCAAGTGTGCATTCCAAACTCGCGAACGCAACGAGGCAAGAATGCAAGATTTTACCGGAAATTTGATTCTTGTTCCCGGGAAGACGGAGAAGCAGAGTGCGCTTCGATGCGGACTCCTCCATGTTTTCCCTTCCCAGTAACCATCGCGTTTTCTGCTCTGTGTTTGAGGCCGAAGAAGACTTTTTTTTTACTCAGCCAAGAAAATGGAGGACATAAGGCAGGAGGATTTCGTGTAAGTGTGTTTTATTTACAGATGTGTGTAGTGTCAACGTGTTTCTTGCTAAGATTATAGGTCAGTAGTGTTGACGTCAAAGTACAAGCACGTTCCAACTTTAACAGATTTTAAGTGTCCTTACACTCAATAAGCATAGACTTGTAAGTGTACCTGGAGGTGTGGTCTTACAGGAACACAAGAACACTGAGCACAAGTATACAGTCTGAAACACAGCCTTTGTCTTTGAGTTCTTCATTATTTACCAAATGGTTAGTTTTAGTGGCCAGGTGTCCACACTTCCACCAATTAGGATCCTCTTGATTCACCTCGGTCTTTACTTGCATCAGTTAAAATTTTCTTTACGTAATTTTTTGCAGTATAGCACAATGTGAACATGTGACTTTTATTATTCATGGCATGCACAACCATTTCTGACAATGTGGTTTTAAGAGGGGAAACAATCCCTCTAAACATGCAAAGCATAATTAAGAAAAATATACTTTCTGGGATTTCACCTGCGGTTGGAATGAAAACCAGCATACACAAGGGGCCCAATGACAGAGTTTGAGGAATACTGGCCTAAGGCATGTATACTGGTGGCAGTAAACCAGTGGGGAAAGCTGACTGAAAGGCAGTGAACTGTTCTGCACCCAACGTAGTGTCTTCAAAACCACATATCGCGCTACCCGTTGCTGGTATTTATGTGACTCAAAATGGTATGCTTTGCAAAAAATGAAAGGTAACCATTGTTGATCAGAGCTGGCCCTAGGGTTTTGGCGGCCCTAGACAAGAATGTTGTTGTGGCTCCAAAGTGGTCCAACATAAATCACACAGCTAAATTGTTTGGGCCAGGGACGGTTGTGGCCCTAAACGACTGCGCTGAGCGTTTATGCCCAGGGCCAGTTCCGGTGTTGCTATAATGGTTAGGGAATTGAGGTTGTAATGCAGAGGTTGTGGGTTTGATTCCCCACTGGGGTCCTACTGTTGAACGACTTAGCATTACTTTCTGACCCAGCCTATGCTTAGTGTGTGATCTGGACTTACTGTGTTCATGGCCACGAATGACAGTTACACAATGAATACTGTACCTTATCGGACCTGTGTTTTGTAGTTGTTGCAATGACCTTTGTTATGCACTTATTGTGTCAGTTTGGATAAAAGCATCCGCCGAGTAAATGTAAGGCAATGAATGCTTCGGTGAAAAATACCTGCCTGTGTAAACGGATTGTGTGTAAAACGTTATGTGGGTAAGCGTGTCTGCTAAACGCAGAGATTCAAACTCAGTCCCTGTGGGGTCGTGGATCTGTTTCCGTAAAGAACAAGAGATACCGTACGTCTGTTCAGGTCCAAGAGCGGGAGGAGTTTGTGAGAGTGAAAATGTTTTGAACAGGTGACGTGAGTAAGAGCGTGACTTTGGAGTGCAACAGAAACCGAATGGCCTTGTGTTACTTGGAAAAGGAAAACATTTTTTTTTTTTTTTCTTTGCAAAAGGTCAATTTTGCAACAGCGCGCGCGGGTGATAGGGCTCAATTTCCAGTTTCGGACGGGTGGCCCGGGGTCTCGGAACTCATCCCGCGAGACACCGCCACGTTCGATCGGCTCGTACTCCGATTCCCGATTGGCCGGATCTTCTGACCCCCGGAGGTGCGGCTGAGCTCGCGACGTCGTGCCGGACTCCCTCTCTGTGTGGGCCTGAACTGCTACGCTGGCCGCTGCAGCTGCGGCTCTGACACGTATTTATGACTCAGCGGCCAGACTCCGATTGGTCAAAACCCACCTGCTGATACGCGGGAATGAGCCCAGAGATAAGATAACAGGACAGAGAACGCACACACATGTAACACTCATACCATTAAAATCCTCATTGTTCCACCATCATCACCATCACCATTATTATTACTATTATTATTTCTAGTAGTCATATTTAAATTTCTTGGGTATCTCCCTGGTCACTCTATTTTTCTTTAATTATTGTTATTTTTTTGTAACTTTTGTAACTGGATTTTACTGATGTATTGTGTCTTATTTAAATGCTGAGCTCTCCAATGTTGTAACATATTGCAATATTCAGTCATACGGATGAAGCGACATTGAACCGAACTGAATTGAGAGGGAGACTGACAGATAGGTAAAGAGAGTGAGAGAGAGCGCGATCAGCCATTAAGAGATTAGGCACACCCTAGTAACAGAGAAGGGTTAGGGGATGTGAGGTGTCAGTGGGTGTAAATCAGTTTGGGATGCAGAGGAAGACGAACAGCCATGTCCAATAAAGCTGTGTGTGTGTGTATGCGTGCATGTGTGGCGGAGTACGTCCATGACAGAGAACTTAACCTCACCTAGGGGTCAGACTGCAACGGCATGCTCCTTTGACCTTTAACCTTTAACCCTGCAATCCCAGAGGTTTTACCAGCTCAAATTGCCTCCTCAAAAGACCTTGCCTCCTCCTCAATAACATCTGGCCCGGGCCAGACAAACGGCGCGCGCCGAGACCCTCCGCATAACGCCAAGGAGCAACAACTGTAAGAAAACCTTACAGTCCTTATAGTCAATACATCCTTGTCCAATTCCTGTTCTCGCTTCCCTCTCGCAAACCAAATAAAAGACTACAAGGCCCAGGCCGACTCAATTACACAAACATGTTTTCAACCCGCAGCCGTTATTGGACCGTAAATTATTTTTATTTTTATTCACGGGGACTGTTTACGAAAGCCTGCCGCGATAATAAGAAACGCTCCGGTGGGCACGCGCACTGTATAAACGGTTATAGCTGATTTACGCCCCGGGTGCGAGACTTCCTATAGCTCAGAATTAGTGATGTAAGTGTCAGATCCTGGCTTTTACGGAGCCATTGCCGCAATAAGCGGAGAAGAATCTAATGGGTGGTAAATATTTCCCAGTAGCAGGTGGGAAGGAAGGAAAAACAGCAGCGAAGCGGCCAATCCCGCCAGAGGAAGCCTTTTAGGTGACGCTGGCAGGTCTCTGTGCCCTGGTACAGGCAGGCGCCGCGAGATTCCCGCATTCCGACGGTCTCCGGTTGCCAAAGGACGAAAGCTTGCGCGGTCAGTGAGACCGGTGAGGCGGAGACCGAGATGCGCTTTCCCCTACACTGTAAAAACCATACAGGATTGAAAGAAGAAAAAAAATCATTTCATTTCATTCTTTCCCTCAGTTTAAAGAACTGACTGATATAAACAGATTTTCAGTCTTACCCGGGGAGGGATCAACAGCAGCACCGAATATAGTAGGCTAGTCTTATGTTGTTATGATTAATGTTTTTGGTTATTGCTGTTTATTAGCGTTATTTTATTAACAAAGCCCTTCCAATAATACTCAATAATACTAAGGATTCAAGCACCATATCATTGTTTTATATAAACAATCGCTACGGCAAAACTAAGCTGATGTAAGAGAAAACGAGAGAGCGAGAGAGAGAGTGCTCTTTCCCTGTAATCGCGGAATTGAGCAACACTTCGGCTCTGAGCGGCTCTTCGCTGGCACGGCTCCCCCCACCCCCGCGCTACCAGGGCGTACCAAGCAGTGACTTCACCTCATGACAAAGTGCAATGCGTTACCGCTCTCTGACATGATGCAGTGCATCTGGCGGGGAAACCCCGCGGCTAATCGTGGCCGCCGGATGATTTGTGCGGCCGGTCCCAGGGGCCGGCGGACGGCTGAAGGCTCCCGCTCGCGAGGAGTCGGACGCTATTAATTATCCCCATTAATCACTGCGGATTAGGTGATCGAGACTCGAACCACATGGCCGATACAGAGCAGACAAGGGGCCAAGTACAAAAAAAAAAGTTCTTGACAGTTTTATGAAAAAAGCGATGGAATTCGGAGAAAGCCGTCCGTAGGGCTTTATTTCCATAACCGCCGTGGCCGTGTCACTTTAAATATGATAAATGCTGTCCACACGCAACGGGGCAGAGAGGAGATACTGTTTCCCATGATAGTGACGTGACGGAGATAACTAACGGATGCTTTAGAGAGAGAGAGAGAGAGAGAGAGAGAGAGAGAGAGAGAGAGAGAGAAGAGAGAGAGAGAGAGAGAGAGAGAGGAAGAGAGAGAGAGAGGAGGAGAGGAGAGAGAGGAGAGAGAGAGAGAGAGAGAGAGAGAGAAGAGAGAGAGAGAGAGAGAGAGAGAGAGAGAGTAGGCAGACCACTCTATTTTTGTATTTTTTTTATTTTTATTTTTTTGCTTTATTTGTTCGGGTAGAATGGATAGAGGGGTTGGTGGGGGTCACGGGTAGAGAAGGGGGTACAGCTCGTTGGTGCCACGGTGGGGGCTTGAACCGTTGCTCACTCATGAATATGGCACTCATCTGGCTCGTGAATCAGCCGGCCTCCAGACAACACCTCGTCTCGCGACCACATAAAAAAACAACAATAACAATAACAACATCAACAACAAAAAGCTTTATTTATAGTGCATGTGCATATCCTGCGAAGAAACAGGCAATTCGAAGTACTTCACAGTGCAATACACTGGCAGCAGCTGTGACATTGTACTTAGTGATGTGGAATCATTCGTTCGAACCTTATCCTCCCAGCAGGAAAAAAATTCGGTATACAATTTTTTTTGACGTAGTACAAATGTTGTGGATGACGAAAACATGTTCCAGTGAAAATATTTTCAGAAATATGATTTCTTTTATTTTTATTGAATATCCCTTGTAGCGCAGGTTGCAGCATAGTAGAATATATTGCTCTTGAGATTAAGACCAGAGGCTCATGCCCCCTAGAGGGGGAAAAATGAAGTGCCGGGTCTCAGGAGGATATTATTGCACAATGGCAGCCAGATACCGTCCCAGGTCTTGGGTCACGGGTACAGTAAACTACACGCGCTACACCTTAGCTGACCACCCTGCGTTAGTATGTTCAAGTATGTGATTAACAAAGCTGGCTCGTGTTTCTACCACAGAACGGGTGTGCCTGGAGAAACAATCACAAAGACTGGGGTCGGGAGGAATCAGTGGAATGTGTGTGTGTGTACGTGTGTATGCAGGCGTGTGTGCGCGCGTGCGCGTGCGTGCACGTTCGTGAAACTAACAGGAGCCCTCAAAAATAGTAAAACATAGGATGGTTTTTAGAACCATTGGATCAGTTCAAGTAAGAAAAGTAAAAATAACAAAGCACTTGATGTTTCACCAGTGGTGGATAAACTTTGCATTAATGTAAGAATCGGGAAGCTAATAACTCTCTTCCAATCTCAATTGAACGCCATACAAATGTTCTTGAGGATACACATTATTTGTTGGAGGGTTGCCGGTTCGATCCCAGCCCTAGGTGTGTCGAAGTGTCCCTGAGCAAGACACCTAACCCCTAACTGCTCTGGTGAATGAGAGGCATCAATTGTAAAGTGCTTTGGATAAAAGCACTTTATAAATGCAGTCCATTTACCCTTAACCTTAAATCTGTATGCATCACAGCCAGGTTGGCCTATGGGCACATAAATTGCTGGGGTGTTCTTATGATGGATATTCATGTAGAGGCTATAATAGAAACCATGCAGACAAATAGGTTTTAAATAAAGTCAGATTGTAGTTATACTGCTATATTGTTACCTCCACAATTATTGTGCAGTGTCTTGTAACTCCCCTCAAATACTTACTTTAACTGATTCATTGAACAGACTTCATTATTTTTTTTTAATTAGATGAGGGAAAACACGCTTGAATGGTGACAAGGTATGAGATCACAAATGTGTGACAGGAATGTTTTCAGCTGAAGAACATTCTAACCCTGATGTCACAATCACTACTGCTAATTGAAAGCAATTGAGTTTCTAGAACACTGACTTAGAACTTCTGCGGGAAAAAAAAAACATTCCAAAAAAATCTACTCTACAAAGAAGGGTATAGTTTTACCAGTTGCTACTCCAGGGAAAAACCTATTCAGGGCATGGCTGGTGCGCCATAATTTCTGTCCCCTGTCGGTCGTGCTTTCCATTGCCAGCGGGTTATGCGGTAGTATTTTAAGTGTCGTTCCCTACTCTCCTGCATTCAGGCTTTTTTTTTTCTTCTTCAAACTGCAGTTCCTTTTTAAACTTTGACTTTGCCACAAATCTGTCCGGCGGGGAGATATAACGGAGAGGCATGCGCTTCGTCGACGGTAAAATATTCCCGACATAAGAAAACAAACACGGGCGAGATGACATAGGGGTCTTTAAAATGCAGGTGGTGATCTTGGGCCCCCGGGAGGGCCCTAGGGGCTAAAGGGGTCTCTGCGTGCACCTTGCCCCGCCCCGTAAAAACACCGCTAATTTGCGGAGGCCGGAGTACGCGGGGAGAGCACGGGCAGCGCACAGCTCCACCCCCGCTCCCAGCGCAGCTGTATTTGTGTTAAACGCGGGCGCCCAATAACTCATCCGCCGCGGTAAGAGAAGGACCAAAGCGATCGGAATTGGCTTTGATTTAAATGGCTTTTAAAATTCCCCTCCTCGAGTGGCTATTCTTTGTTCGGGGCTGGACGCTGGACTTTCTCAACGCCGCCGAGGCGTTCCTCGCGGTCCGGCCGGCCGGAAGCGAGAGAGGTCAGCCCTGCTGGGGAAACGCGCTCTATTTCATCTCTAAAAGGGCCCAAAGAGCGCTTTCGTGCCTTTAAAAGTATTTTCAAAAAAATAAAAAATTAAAGGAGTTGATGTAACAGAGGGTAAGGGAAATGCAAAGAATGTGTGTAAGTGCTGAGCGTACATACCTGAACGTGTGCCAGTGGAGTTCAGCGGCTGTGGGATTAACTCTGGAGTAGAAAAAACAAAAATAAAAAAAAAACAGCTGGCAACTTTTTCAGGACGTTTCACAGACGTGGATTAGTGCACATCTTCGCCTTCCAAATCTCCCAATCAATGAATCAATGTGTTAAATAAAGCCATCTTTTATTTGCTGAGAAGCATTAGTCTGTGAGTGCTAGGGTTTTTATAGCATGAAATTGGACATCTGTAGCAGGGGCGTTGCAAGTCCACCATTTACTGGGGCACGTACCCCAGTAATATCTGAATATCTTTCTGTGCCCCAGTATAATACTCATGGAAAAAAGTGACCACTATCACTGTCAAACAAGCTGCTTTACCAAACTAAGGGGGGGGGGGGGTGTCAGCTGTCAATCACGGCTGCTTGTAAGCATAGAACTCTTCCAGAATAACTGTGTTTAACATGCTTGGGTTTGTCATGCATAGGACCCCCCACGACCACTAGGAGGCGCTGCTGACCTCTTTACCTCCCAAATTAAAATAACTAGTTTTGATGGATGACACACAAAGGGAGGAGCACTATGCTTAATCAGCTTAACGCTATCTAAAACGTGTAGCTGAGGAACCATTTAAAACAACTTTTCTTCTGAGAACTATTTACAGTAGGTTATTTGATGCAGCTGAAGCCCATGGGTAATCACCTGGTGCAAAGTTATTTATCGCTGAACTAAATGGTAAATGGACTGCATTTATATAGCGCTTTACAATTGATGCCTCTCATCCACCAGAGCTGTTAGGGGTTAGGTGTCTTGCTCAGGGACGCTTCGACACGCCAAGGGTGGGGCTCGAACTAGCAACCCTCTGGCTGCCAGACAACCGCTCTTACCTCCTAAGCTATGTCACCCCACAACCATGGAAAGCTACGGATGAACTTGGACGTACAGAGGGAGTTTTGTGAGTCTCGCACAGTGTGTCCAGTCCTACCTGAAAAGGGCTGGTATGGGTGCAGGTTCTTCAGCCCAGCACTAAGACACTTGATTCCATTAATTAGCCAAATTGCTGTCTTTAATCAGGACCTTGTTAAGCGGAAATCAGGTGTTTAACAAGCATTTTCTTCATCAGGCTTTTCATGTTTTGAGGGATTATTTACCCTCTTAAGCCACATTATGTCAGAAATAGATACGCATGTCATGAATTTTGTCTGTTTGTTATGTCAGGCTATTGTGTATATTATGTCCCTTCTGTTTTTGATGTTGATTGATGATATGCCCAGCAATTAATTTCCCCTCCGGGATAAACAAAGTTTATTGAAATTAATGTCATGAAGAATGACAGTCCCATATTCAAATTGTTCCATATTGTAAATGATTACATAGAGGGGGATGAATCAATAGGCTAATAATTGGTGAACGTGTAAACAACTGGCCACTAAAACTAAACATATGGAAGACAATGAAGAATTCAAACACAAAGCAAATGATAATAAGTCAAACCTGCATTGTGTTAATATGTTTAAGGAAATAACAATGGAAGCACTAGTCTTCAACAGTCTTAATTGAGCAAGAGATTGGCTGTAACAAAAGCAGCATAAACAGGGCTCCCCAGGACTGAGTTTGAGAACCACTGGTGTAGGTGATCTTAACACAATGCTGAAATCACTATTGGCCCTGTACTGTGTCATTTAATCTTTTAGGTTGTAGAATGCATTTTCAAGCATGCAGCCACTCCCTTTACGGTTAAATACCTTATTGAACAGAACAAAATCACCAGAAATGCTTTTTTTAAGGAACTGTAGTGTACAAGCATAGTGTAAAAAAAAATCAATTTCAATATAAATGTCAGTATATCTTTAAACATAACATTTATACCACGTACAAAGCTGTGTGCAATTTTAGAATCATTGTTTGAGTTTTCCCATGTTTTACGGTTCGGTGAGGGGATGTGGACAAGCCTTTGGCACCACCCAGAGGACATCCTTGGAACTGATCCCCTTTTTAAACGGCCAGGATCATGATCTGCATTTGGAGCACAGAATCAGAGGCGCAGCGTCCTTGGGCCTAACCCCAGTATCAATGGTGTTTGGAGGCAAGTACCACGAGAAGCCTATGTGTAGTTTGATTTCATCTGAAAGGCTTTGTGGAACCGTTCAAGCTGCATAAGCCTGCGCGACTTGCAACTTAACGCAACCAAGTCGCATGTGTAATAGGTCTGAATGTATCTATCTATAGCTATGTAACTTACCCTACAGCTGCTACTGTCCCTGCCCTGTATCACCTGCTAACAACAAAGATGCATTTGAACACTTTAACTTATAGCTATACAGCTAGCAAGATAGCTACGCTACCAAACTAGCAACGAACGACTAAATAACGACTTAATCAGAGCTCACTCAGCATACGCAGTCTTGTGAGCTTTTCTCTTCCTGGTGTCGTTCAGCGGTGTATTTCCTCAGTGTTTCTGTCCTAAGAATTGCAGCTGAGGAGCTGTTGACTCTCAGAAACAAGAGAGCCGGCTCATGCAGGTGAGAATGGATGAGGCTAGCTTGCGCCTGCATCTTTAATACCCTTAGCTGGCTCTGGTGGAACCCATGAACTTTGCCACTATAATAATGGTTCCACCAGAGCCCGCTATGGGTATTAAAGATGCAAAAAATGTGCTAGCCTCATTCGTTCGCACCTGCAAAAGCCGGCTTTCTTGTCTCTTTGTTGTTCTGCGTGTACGTGAGAGATCTCCTAGCGGCTAATAGGCTAGCAGTAGACAACCTCAAGAGGGCACAAGAATGAAGGTATCATATTTAATCAACTTAATTAAACCATATTTAACAGTCTGATATTGAAACGCATTAGTTAAATACATCACAAACGTGCTTGTACAAGACACAACAGAATACATGCTTAATGAATGTGAATTACACTGAGTGTGGGGTGCAGACAAGATATGGCAACTAAACAAAGGTACTCTACACCTCCGCACAAGCTTCCCTCCACCTCTCTACCCATTCAAACCCTCTAATGACACGTATGTAATCTATCAAATATATCAAAACATATTTATTTACATTATCTGAGCATATGGCATAGTGAAGGATAGAAAGCTATGATAGACACTTTGTCTTCAAGACAAAATTCTTTTCAGTTATGTGCAGGCATATGAGAACATTCCAAAAACATAACGCACATACTAACAAAATATTTGAATTCCCTTTTATCCCTACCCAACTTTCACTAAAAAATAAAGACCACCATCGAAAATGCTGTTCAGTGTAACATTATGCAAATATGTAAGTGTACGTGTGACAAACATAGTAATACAATGTGCCAAATTAAACGTTGGACTGGATCTGTTTCTGGACTGCTTTTGTTGCCAAAATTTTTGGAGTGCTAAAAGTAAATTAAATGATGACCGCCTTATCGGCCACTGGGCCGTCCGACTTTTAACTCGGCTCCAATACTTTCAGCAAACATAACTTTATTATAATCACATAACAGAATCTGAACAGTGCAAGCAACTTATTTTAATACGTTAATAGCATTTGCATAGTACTCATGTATTTATGTTAACTTCCCCTCATACGACCGAAAAGTTCCTCCCAAAATCACGCGGTGCTCGATTTGAATGGGGTGGTTTTTATAAAGACCGATACGGCAGGCCTACACAGTCGCTCGTCTGATTGCAACCTACTGAGCCTATTGTTTCGTAGGTACCGACTGCATGATTTGAATGGAGTGAGCTATCTTAGTGCCGCTTGTTGAGAGTAACGGTGGACAGAAGATTTTTAGAAACGAGCTGAAATGAAACTTAAACTTAGGCAAAGTATCTAATATGCAGCTAAAAGTAAGAAAGGCACAATACCATAGTTAACTTCAGCTATTAATATCACCTTGTCTGTTCGAGTATGAACATGGTAGGGCAAGTCATTCCATTGCGATAGCTAATGCAATGGCATCCAGTCATCATCCTACCTTGTTCAGTGAATGATTAACGATTCCCTCATAGGAGTTCCGCACATACATCTACATGACTATATTTCGACAAAATTGTCAAAAAATTTCAAGTTTGCCTCCGGTTCATTCATTGCCATCTTTCATTGCTTTTCTAAAGAACACGTCAACAGCGAAACGCACGACCTGCTGTGAGTGTAGCGGAATAAAGACAGACGTGTGTGCGCGCCTGGCTATGAGAAATCAGTTTTCAGTATTACAGTTCAACTGCAAGATGTAGTCACGCTGTCTATGATGATGATAGCACAGAAAGACAGACACAGGCAACAAATTAATTAAAACATGATGACGCTGACAATTGTTTTCTATGAAATATTCTGTAACAGCGAACCCCCATGGGCCCCCCTGGATGTGTGGACCCGGTGCAGTCACCCCCCCCAACCCCCTCCAGCCCCCTCCCCCCTGCCCCCCCGGCTAGCTCCGCTAATGCATGCAATCCAACGACCATCTCCACCTTCCTTGGGTAGACCGTCTCTACCCAAATTGCATTTGACCACCTGCTTTTCAGATTACATTCAACAGGGTATAATCTTATGGTCCATCTGCGCAGTTTTGATATATATTTTCATCCTCATGGCATTTGTTTTTAACAGGCTGGCTGCAATTCACATAGTCATCCTCCTCTTCTTCAGAGTCAGTGCCTTTGAATGCATGTACGTTCACATAGTCTTGCTCCTCCTCTTCCTCACTGACTCTGGGGGAGTAAGCCTCCATCGTACCTGAAACAAAATGTGTCAGAGATTTTGTATGATGTAGACCAATTAATTACTCATAATCAATACATGCAAACAATGAGATGACCTGAAATTAGCTTGATTCCTTATTATTACTTTCATTATGAAAAGTGATAGGACTGGTGTCCTTATCAAGTAAGCAATACAATAATTTAACGATAATGAAAATGTGACTGACAAATTATATAAACTATTTTATAAGCAATTTCACCTGCATACATACATACACCCTCAATTTGTGATGCCATTTGTCCCAAAGGGCTATGTTATATATTAAAAGTGCGGTACTTTCTACATGGTATATGGTAAATACCCTTCAATACAAGCTGAGAATCTTTAACTGCACGCAAATTTAGATTTGATTGAAGAAGTTAAACTGTGGAGTACAGTGCGAGTACTCCTCGACCGTCGTGTTATTTTGGGGAAAGTGCACTTCCTTATGATGCAGTGCGTGTTCCTCTGCAGTGAGGTACTAACATGCGTCGGTGGTGCTCTTCACAACTCGAGTGCGTCCCGTGCCGCGCCTTCTGTTCCAGAACACCAGGAACAGGATGACTGACAGCAGGACCAGCAGCCCTGCTGACACTCCTAAGGTGACAGGCAGGATCACGTAGGCTGCGGAAGAGGAGAACCCCTGTGTGAATCGCTGGGTTCTTCTTGAGGATCGTGTCCCTCGCCAGTTAGAATTCGCCAGTCCCACATAACAGTTAACATAGAACATGTTAACATAAATGAAATGCCTTTCGGGCATTTAATCTATTGAACAGCAAAAGGACACACCAAATTGCATCTCCATGTTAAACAGCAAATAGACTAAAATTCACTCCAACAGAGTACTTACTAATAGGGCATATATTGTCCCTGTTTGACTGATATAAACACAATTTATGTGTTTAAATTTATGTGTTACAGTGTTAAAGTTGGTTTTACACTTTGGATTTTCGACAGAATGTTTGAGAGAACGCGATTCATTAGTCTCAAAATCTCCTGCTAACCCAGTTATATGGACACCGGCTTGACACCGCTCATGGCATTGAGAACGCCTTTAAAATCACTAGCTTTCTACTTAAAAACAGCAACCCTTTCCAATCATTTTATGAAACGAATGGAAAATGCGGGTTTTCCAAAAGAAAAAAAAAGTTCTGCGAATATGAAGTAATTGCTTTTTATTTTATCTATATTTTGGAACGCCTCGTCATAACTGTACGCTCATCCCGACGTTGAAACATCCTCCATCCTTGTGGCAGAGTGCCCGCTGATCCTCATCTAAACATCTATGCTCTTCCATCGCTTCTTTTCACATGTCAATCGAGATGGCTACCGAACAGACCTGGGTCAAATACATATTCGTTTTGGACTCAAATACTTTTCTGTGCTCTGTTGATCTTGTCTGGTGTAATTGAGCCTGCCAATATGACCAGAAGGTGGGGTTTGCACTTTTTGAGAGAGTATTTCATTGGTTCCAATACACCAGACAAGATCAACAGAGCACAGAAAAGTATTTGAGTCCAAAACCAATATGTATTTGACCCACGTCTGCTTCAGCAGAAAGCGCTGTAAGCAGTGTGCAAGAATAAGCTGATGAGAATAAAAGTGAATGATATAATATCTCAGTATGAGTACCATATTTATCATGCGTACGGTTAAAAAGACCGTCAAAAGGCGATCAAAAGATTTAGAACGTAATTTGCAAGCAGAGATTTAAAAAAAAAGAAAAGAAATAATCACCTTTTAATTTACAAAATAATATATACATTTTAGGTTGATCAAAATAGCGAAGTAACTGCTGAGCATATTCATGCCATTTTTTGTACAAGGGTAGTCATGTGGTTCTGAAAGTTCACACCAGCAGCGCTGCAGAAGTCCCCACAGATGTGCTGCAGTCGTGGGTTGCTTCTCTTTGACCTTTCCGTCCAACTGGTCCCAAACTAGCCCCATTTTACTTCTCTTGTTAGAAAACGGAAAGAATTTGTTCGCCTGTTTATTTAGCCAAATAGGACTTTATTTAGCTAACTATCCTGTGAAGCAAAATATATATTTTTTTCAACTTCTGCCTATTTGCTTCTTACCTTGTGCCATTTGAGGTCATTTAAAGACATCAAGCTGCTTGAAGTTCACTAAAAGCCGAGCACTAACACGAGTAAAGTGTACTTTTGGCCGGCGGTGTAAATGCGTACGTGTAAAAGACGGTACTCACCGTTAGTGTTAATGGCATTACTGTGGGAAGAGTGGAGGGTCAGGTTTCCCTGGACTGCGTACAGGCAGGTGTAGCTGCCCTGGTGTGAGGAGTTGTTTAGGTCCATTTCCACACTGGACTGCAACTGGCAGGCCAGGGGACTCCCAGCTCCCAGTTTGTGTAAGCAGAAGTCAATGGGAGGACAGATATCGGCCGGGGCGTTGCAGCGAGAACTAACCACTTCGCCTGGTGAGTATGGAGAATATGGAGAGCTTAGGGACAGGGTGGGCTGGGACATGTTACCTGGCGTATCAAAAAAGATCCATAAATCATTAAATATAGAAAAATCCTCAAGTAGTCACACAACGGGCACGAGCAACTATACAAAGCTGTTTATAAAGCAAAGAAAGCCATATCCTTTTCTAACAGTTATATTACTGAGGGATGAAGAGCAAATACATTTGGAACCGTATGAGCATATTCACTCATAAGTTTGCAATATCACCACCGAATCCCTGAAAACCTACTTGTATTTCAGGCCTAAAAGGATTCAAGCTGCTTTCACATTAAATCAGCTATGCTGATGTTTAACTCAGTTATGTTTACTGCAACCACTTCAAAGGTTAGTATCTTAGTGATGTCACACATTTGACAGTGTTAGTGTTAGTGAAGTGAGTCTTCCAGACTAAGAGGTTCCCTCACCTGAGCAGACAACATAGGCATAATCACAACTGCAGTTCCCAAACACGTGGTGTGGGCACTGTGCGAGTGAACTTTCACTGCCTGAACAGTTAACTGCAGCCCTCCAAATTTCTCCACTCCCCCGACAAAAGTGGGCACCATGTAGATCAGACACGGGCGAGCCACAGCCCAGCTCTCTGCACACCACTGCAGTGTTGTTCATGTCCCAGTGATCAGCACACACGGTTCCCCACTGGCCACCGTGATGAACCTCCATTCTCCCAGAGCACCTGCATGTCCCATTGACCAGTCTGATGTGAAGCCCATCTAAAAGCCACAGAGAGGAACAGAGCAACAGACCTCCAATAATCAAGAGCACTGGACAATAATCAAGAACACTGGACAATAATCAAGAACACTGGACAATAATCAAGAGCACTGGACAATAATCAAGAGCACAATAATCAAGAACACTGGACAATAATCAAGAACACTGGACAATAATCAAGAGCACAATAATCAAGAACACTGGACAATAATCAAGAACACTGGACAATAATCAAGAGCACTGGACAATAATCAAGAACACTGGACAATAATCAAGAGCACTGGACAATAATCAAGAGCACAATAATCAAGAACACTGGACAATAATCAAGAGCACTGGACAATAATCAAGAGCACAATAATCAAGAACACTGGACAATAATCAAGAGCACAATAATCAAGAGCACTGGACAATAATCAAGAACACTGGACAATAATCAAGAGCACAATAATCAAGAACACTGGACAATAATCAAGAGCACAATAATCAAGAACACTGGACAATAATCAAGAGCACTGGACAATAATCAAGAACACTGGACAATAATCAAGAGCACTGGACAATAATCAAGAGCACTGGACAATAATCAAGAACACTGGACAATAATCAAGAGCACTGGACAATAATCAAGAGCACAATAATCAAGAACACTGGAGATGTTTAGATGAGATCTAGCTATGCAATAACATGAGACAGCACCCTGAAATTATGTAGCAGATAAGAGACTCTGCTTACCTGCTGGCAAGCTGACACTCAGAAGGTGAACTGTTGAAACAAAACAAGGAAATAGCAGTAATGTTTTTGAATACTACGTTATAGGTCTCTTCTGTTATTTAAAAAAAAAATGTGGTTGGATCTCAACCAATTCACCAAGGTTCGCTTCTGCCAATTCCACCAGAAAGTATTGGCTTGCTCATGAACCCAGCTTCCTTCTGTGATTAAAAAAAAAAATCACTACCTGTAGGCGCTATGTAATATTCTATATATCTACATTCTTGTGTTGCTATGGTCTGTCGCTGGGGGATGATTGATCTGTTCTCTCGCAAGAATGCAAAATGCTCAGCCTTGTGGCACGTTCTCACTATAGCCAATTTAACTTTTTAAAATTTAAGATCACACATATGTCATTAGAATGTTAACTGAACATTTTAATGCTTATGTAATAATCACTGCTGCTAACTGAAAGCAATGGAGTTCTAGAATACTGACTTGAAGAAAAAACATACTCTTTAAAGGGTTAGCATTCCTTCAATTTTAAAAATGTTAAACCTGATGAACTTACATAAAACAGAAAAGTAACGAGTTAACTATCATTTTAATGAAACTACATACAGTTGAGGCCAAAAGTTTGCATACACCTGGGCTAAAGTTATTCAAACTCAGTTTTTCCACAACTCCGCACATTTCAGGTTACCATACATTTCTTTCGGCAAGTCAATTAGGGCATCTACTTTGTTCACATCAGAGGTACAATAATTTTACAACAATTGATTAGAGACAGATTTATTTCAGCTTTAATTCACTATATAAAATCCCAGTGGGTCAAAAGTTTACATACACCAAGTCTCTTTAAACAGTCTGGAAGATTCCAGAAATTGATGTAATGACTTTTTAGAAGCTTCTGGTTGGCCAGTTGTCATAATTAGGAGTTAATTGGAACCTGTGGCTGTATTTAAGGGCCTGCCTTTAAAGCCACTGCCTTTTTGCTCTTGTTACCATGGGAAAATCCAAGCAACTCAGCCAAGACCTCAGAAAAAAAATTGTGGACCTCCACAAGTCTGGTTTCTCCTTAGGAGGAATTGCCAAACAACTGAAGGTACCACGAGTATCTGTACAAACAATTGAGATGGAGAAATGGACTGCATTTATATAGTGCTTTACAATTGATGCCTCGCATTCACCAGAGCAATTAGGGGTTAGGTGTCTTGCTCAGGCACACTTCGACATGCCTAGGGCAGGGGATCGAAACGGCAACCCTCCGACTGCTAGACAACTGCTCTTACCTCCTGAGCTATGTCGCCCCCAATTGAATGCAAATATAAAAATCTTCGGACCACACAGACACTACATCATTCAGGAAGGAGGCACAAATTAACTCCCAGGGCTGAACGAACTTTGGTCGGAAAGGTTCAACTGAACCCCAAGACAACTCAAAGGAACTGGTGAAGGAGTTGGAGGCATCAGGTACCAAAGTATCTACATCCACCATTAAGAGACTCCTACATCACCATGGCCTGAAAGGCTGTTGTGCAAGGAAGAATCCCATACTCCAAGACCGACATAAAAAAAAGCCAGAATGAAGTTTGCAGGTGATCACCAGGACAAAGACCTAGCCTATTGGAGGAGTGTTTTCTAGTCAGATGAAACTAAAATTGAACTGTTTGGTCATGATCAGCGCTATGTATGGAGGAAAAAGGGTGAGGCTTTTAATCCGAAGAACACCACAGCAACTGTGAAGCATGGGGGTGGCAGCATCATGTTGTGGGGGTGTTTTGCAGGAAAAGGGACTGGTGCACTTCAGAAAATAGATGGCATCATAAGGAAGGAGGATTATCTAGTGATACTGAAGCAACAACTCAAGACATCAGCTAGAAAGTTAAAACTTGGTCGCAACTGGGTCTTCCAGTCTAGGTGTATGTAAACTTTTGGCCTCAAATGTACATCTTAAAAATAAATAAATAAATAAAAATACATAGCTTTCTGAATATAAAAACATTATCATCTGTCATTAGGATTATATTGTTTTTGAAATAAAGAAATAAAACTTGCACGTGTTCCGATAATCAGTGTGTACCGTACAATACATTTGCAATTTTCATTTATGAAATCTACAATTCCACTTGATCCCACTGGATTTATTTTAAGTATATTTTTAAATAATCTATACCAACATATAGCAAAATTAAGTCTACTTATTAACCTAAGAATTTATTGACAATTTTGCACATAAAATTAATATAATATTAACAAAGTATCTGTTGAAAATAGAATTGATGTACTAGCACACATTGCTGTTTCTCCATGTGGATTGGGATGCTACTGACAAGTTTACATTGCAAAATTCAAGTAAAACCAACACAAACAAACATGTACTAATATTGCTGATATACTCACAGTTAATTTTTTTCAAGCATTATTATTTTCGTTAGTTTTGCAATGTTTCGGTTTAAGTTCTGTTCATCAAAACATTTTTTCACAATTAATTTTCATTCTTGTGTTAGTTTCAGTTATTGATAACCTGTGGTGCAGATTCACTGATATTTGCATGGGCAGATTTCAGACTCATAGAATGAGGCAAGTCCATTGACAACACGCTGAGAGTGACAAATATCAATGTCTACAAATATCAGTGTACATGCGGAGAACCGGCAGAAAATTGACGAACAAGTAGAAGTATTGAAAAACTGAAGTTTGATGCAGTAATTTTTTGTGTCATAGATATTTATTTTGCTGAAAATGGCTAAATCCGCCTTTTGTGCAGTTTTAAAGAATTCATAGTAACAGTATATAATTACTGAAGAGCAATGATAAATTGCATGAAATTGCACATACATTTATTTGTGTTAATGTGGCTAATGCCCATTGTGCATACACAGCATAACCCTGAAGTAACGTTCGCACATACTATACACCGTACAATGCCCAGTGTTAATTCAATTAACACTGTTAGAGTTGAAGTAACACTGGTCATTTTACTGTGTAGGACAGGAAATCACACTCACCAAATGCCATGACAACAATCCCCAGCATCCTGGTCCTCACAGTGTCTCCCTCAAGAATGTCACAACATCAACTGACCCAATGCGCAGAGGAACACACGAGAGAACGACGTGTAAGAGAGCAATTTTCTTTCCAATAAAACCGAACAGGAGATAATCGCATATGGTCCCGGTCCCGACTGTACTTCTAGCTCGTAGCTTTACTTCCGCAGTTGCCTTTGAGTGAGGGAGGCTGGGGTCTGAGTGACAGATCATACTGTAAAGAAAGAGGAAACCACACGGCCGATCAGAACCCATGTACCAGCCTCTCACATCCTGCCAGAGATTTTTACAGACATGCTGTATGTTTAGCGGCAGCAATATACTAACGTTGACTGAAGAGGGAGAAATGTAAATCTGTGTAGCAACACTAAAAATCTTTTATTTTGTACACACAAATGTCTTGCCAAAATATTTTTTTTTTCTGACTGCATAACTCACTGATTGTTGGTTAATGAATTACTTAGATGATGGATTTTTCCAATACTGATGATACTGTGGATTATATTGATTGCTGGTAATGTAGAATTAGAAGTGTAAAACATACATGAATATGGTTAATGGACTGTATTTATATAGCGCTTTACAATTGATGCCTCTCATTCGCCAGAGCGGTTAGGGGTTAGGTGTCTTGCTCAAGGACACTTCAACATGCCTAGGGCGGGGTTTGAACTGGTAACCCTCCGATTGCCAGACAATCGGTCTTACCTCCTGAGCTACCCAAATGAGAATAGGGGAGAGAATGTGAAAATCCAAATTTTTGTCTCAGATTCAATTTTTTTTTGTCTGACTGTTGATATTAATTTTTGAAAGCAACCCAATTGCGCTGCCAATGCAGAATTATGATGACATTAACCGGTTGAATGGAGAGTGACGTAAAAAAGGTGTACCTCCAGTTGGGCAGGAACTCTTCAAGCTTAGTAAAAGCAGACTCCATGGCGATTTGACTGAGACTTTCAAATTCATAAAAGCAATTAACAAAATGAAATACAAGAGATTCTTCAGGTTGAGGTTCTTTCATTAGAATGAGGTGTCATAAATGTAAATTAGCAAAAAAAAGAAGTAAAAAACAAATAAAATTCTGTACACACATTAGGAAGTTCATCACACAGACAATGCTTGCTGAACAATTCCCATTGGAGTGCCTCACACGAGTCGAATAGGCTACATATAACTGCAGTTTGAATGAAGCCAATGTGACTGCTGCAAAAATCAGAGAACATCAGATCTTGCTGTAAGGGAGGGTAGTACTGTCCAGGATGCAGTAGGATCACTGGAAAAACTTGGAATAAATATTGTGAAAAATGCATCCACATAAAACCATCTATCCTCATTTAAAGCCCCTAACATGTATGTAACAGAACTAGTCTCTGTATCACGTGAATACTTAAAAGGCTAATGGTGAACAAAGTTGGAAGATGACAAAGCCGGCAGTGGAGGCAGCAGGATTGTAGGATTATAAACTTGTCACCTGAGGACTCCGTTGTGATAGAACTATAGGCACACGCTAAGCACAGTCTGGATTCAATACCAGACTGTGTGGCCCATACACATGCTAGTACGAGGAAAGTATGAGGAAGCAAAAGAGACCCATTTTTCAAACCCCATTAACCACAAAAGTGACACATCAGAAAGCAGCAGTCCACTGTCCAGTTATGAACGACTCTGTCTGTCACTTGTCATGATATAATGAGGCATTCAGGGTAAATAGCTTTGTTTCACTGAAGGTAGCTGCAATGGTGGGGTGGAAAATATACAGAGCCGGCCCGTGGCATAAACGGTCTATGCTGGTGTTTATGGCCACAACCGCTTGGGGGGGGCACACGACCATGAGGGGGGGCCACACGATCCAATGTTTATCTAAGGTAAATAACGTTATTTTTGCAATTACATTATTCATGTCCTATCGCAGAAGTAGCGGTATAAATTTTAAACCGAAGCGAACAGTTCATGACAATGTAATGTAAAAAGGATTTTACCAGGCGATTAGTCATGTGTGTTCAATTACCTTAGTGCAAGTATAAGAGACCTAGCAGTATCTAGTCTAGAGTCTGGGCTTTCGATTGCCTTTGGAGTCTGTAATTGTTGTTTGTCAACATAAGGACCAGAGTTGTGCCAATGAAAGTTAAAGCCATTAGGAGGCTGAGAAATAAGGAAAAAATAAGGCTTACCAAAATCAACTGTTTGAAAGATCATTAAGAAACAAACACAGATGGCTGTGGGAAATTTAAGTGACTGCTTTTAAATGTGGTTTATTCACTTTTTATGGTAGTGCTGTGAAAATACATTTTCCTTCTTCCTGATTTTCTCTATTATTGCATATTTGTCACACTGAATGGTTTCATATCTTTAGACAAAAATGTAATATTAGACAATGGGAAACAGAGTAAACACAAAACAATAATTTTAAAAATAGTTACCTTTAATTAACTTTAAAACATAGTTATTAACACCCATATCACCAATGAGAATGTCATTGCCCCCCTAGTTACTCAGTCCACCAATTACCCAAATTTAACTGATTAGATTCAGCTGATTGAAAACAGCCAGACTTGATTGAAGTCAGTACTGTTGAATCTACACCTCCCTCATATTGAACCTTACCATCAGAGAGTAGTAGTCCACAGTGCTGACCAAGAAAAACATCAATGCTTGTCTCACATTTGCAAAAAAAGCATTTGGATGATCCCCAAGCCTTTTTGGAATATGTTCTATGGACAGATGAGCCATCCCATGCTCTGAGTATGGTGGATTTGATATTGGTGTTCTGTCTTTGGTGTGCTTTGGCTGTATGAACAGTGCAGGCCCCAGTGGTTTAAAGCATGCACTGAAAGCTTCCAGAGGCATGTTAAGATTATTTTTGGCAGACGGAGGTACGACAGGTGACAGTGTAAGGAACTGGGCTTGTAACCGAAAGGTCGCAGGTTCGATTCCCGGGTAGGACACTGCCGTTGTACCCTTGAGCAACGTACTTAACCGAAATTGCTTCAGTATATGTCCAGCTGTATAAATGGATACAATGTAAAATGCTATGTAAAAGTTGTGTAAGTCGCTCTGGATAAGAGCGTCTGCTAAATGCCTGTAATGTAATGTAAAAAGTGGGACTTTCTGGATGACTTAACTTTTCTGGCATAAAGAAAACACAGCATTTCTCAATAAGAATATCATACCAGCAGTCAAACATGGTGGTGGTAGTGGGATGGTGTGGGGATGCTTTCCTGCCTCAGGAACTGGAAGACTTGCAATTTATTATTGAAGGAACCATGAATTGTGCTCTGTACCGGGAACTTCCTAAGAATAATATCCAGTCATCTGTCTGTGAACTGAAGCAGAAGCATAATTGGGTTATGCAGCAAGACAATGATCCAAAACACAAAAGTCCACATCTGAATGACTGAAAAGAAACAAAATGAAAGTTTTGGAGTGGCCTAGTCAAAGTCCTGACTTGATCTTAATTAAGATGCTGTGGCAGGACCTGAAACGAGCAGTTCACGCTGAAAAACCCACGCATTTGTCTGAATTAAAGCAGTTCTGCAAGGAAGAGTGGGCTAAAATTCCTCCATGCAAATGACTGATATCACATTATAGTAAGCGTTTGACTGCAGGTATTGCTGCTAAAAGTGATGCAATCAGCCAAATTTATGGGGGCGACTCCTTTTTCATGTGGGTGACATGGGTGTTTGATAACTTTTTTCATTAAATAATAGAAATAACAATTTTTAAAAATGTGTTTGGTGTTTACTCAGGGTCCCCTTATCTAATATTACATTTTGTCTAAACATCTGAAACCATTCAGTGTGAGGAAGGCTGTATGTGATAACAGAGGAAATCAGGAGGGGGGTGGGGGGTTGGGGGGGGGGTAAATGCTTTTTAACGGCACTGTACGTCGTTAAACTGGCGGGCATTGAGCCGCTCTTACAGTTTTTTTTCTATCGCTAAGACATGTTTTATGAAACAATTCCCCCTTTTCTCAAAACTATTAACACAATCCCAAAACTACACATCAATCAGTACAAACCTCAAACATCCATGCCAAACTCAAATTCTCTTCTCAAAAACATATACTCTTCCATCAAAATTAAACTGACTTCATATGGCAAATTTAAGCCATCAAAATCACAGACAATATAGATCACCCGTAACACACCAGTGAGTTAAATTCAAAGCACTACTGCAAAAACCTTTCATAGCAGTGAGTCTGGAGTTGCAACTTTCCAAATATTTTATTTGCAGTACTGAAAAGTGAAATACTGTACAGTATACAGTACACATCACAGTTGAACAAAAAAGTAGCAATTTCAAGAGAGTAGTATTCAAAAGAGGAACTCAAAAGTAAGCGCAGCACAAAAAAAACAAACAAAAAAAACCCCCAGCAATTTAGAGAAGTTTACACACTGCTCAGCATTGTCAGCTTGATCGCAGTCTCGTCTCTGGGCTGGGTCAGGCCACAAAATTTCATCCACAACACACATGATGTATGTAGCCTTCACCTGGTGGCAAGGCAAGAGCACGTGGGAAATTTTATTGCCTACCCGGGTATTGCCTTTAATCCAGACCCTTTGTGATGGATTCTTAAAGTGTGCCAATATCTCCACAGGCCTCCTCCATGGTCTGCAGGAGATTTTCCTGCACATAAGGGTTGCGATCGTACACCCTCCACCGCCATGCAGAGAAAAATTCCTCAATAGGGTTGAGGAATGGCGAATATGCAGGCAGAAATAAAACAGAAAATCTAGGATGGTCAGTGAACCAGGCACGAACCAGAGCAGCACGATGGAAACTGACGTTGTCCCATATGACAACAGTGGGACTGCTCTGGCCGCCCCGGCTCTGCTTCCTGTTGATGCATGTTGTTTTCCATGTTATTTAGGAATGTAATGAGGTGTGCCGTGTTGTAAGGCCCCAGGGTAGCAGGGCGGTGGAGGACGCCCCGCTGGCTGATGGTGGCACATAGGGTCATGTTGCCTCCTCGTTGTCCTGGCACCTCAACAATGGCGCGCTGACCAATGATATTTCTTCCTCTTCTCCGCCTTTTCGTCAGGTTAAACCCCGCCTCATCAACAAAGACGTATTCGTGGGGTTCGGCCAGAGCATCAAGCTCAAAAATTCTCTACAAAAAAAAAAACATTGTGTATGTATTGTAAATACAGTAAGGTATGTGTTAGAGTATGCAGTGTACACACACTTCGCCACAATGAAAGACATGCCTTGCATACAGTAATTTACAGCAGGGCACTACAGTACACACATTACATTACCATACAGTACTGTTGTACTGGACAGGTAGACCATCATAGCATGCTCTACAAATACAGTACTGTACATGTACCTAAAAATAGTGTACCATATTGGGCTTACCTGCACATATTGAAACCGTTGGTTCTTCACCCAGATTCCATTTCTTTCAAAAGGTACTCTGTAAACTTGCTTCATCCTCAGCCTATTGCGGTGAGGTATGCGCTGTATGGTTGATATGGAAATACGGTCAATCCCTCCAAAAACGCCCTGATCTTGAATGATCCTCGTCTGAATTTCATGCAGGCGAATGGTATTGTTTGCAATGACCATGTTCACTACTGCCGTCTCTTGGTCATCTGACAATAGTCGTTGCCTGCCTCCAGCCGGTGGCCGCCTCTCAGTTCAGCAAAAACACAATGTAAGCAAACAATTACTGATGATTACTGAGTCATCCATTTGTACAATAAAATCTAAAGAACATACAGTCTGTAAATACACTTCAACATTACATAAACAGTATATCCTCTCACAGTAGTACAGCAGATACAGTATGTAACAGTACAGTAAATTATAGTACCTGTTTTCTTGTCTGAAAGTACGGACAATGGATGCCACTGTGAAACGGCTCAAGTTCGGCTGAACTCTCTGTCCAGCTTCCCTCGTTGCCATACCATGCACCAGCACATGGTCAATCAAGACGGCACGTATTTCATCTGGGACAAATTGTCGTCTTCGTCTTCGTCTTCGTCTTCGTCTTCGTCTTCGTCTTCGTCTTCGTCTTCGTCTTCCTGCCGTCCTTTGTCGTCCATGTTCAGGATCCATTGTTCATAAGCACACAGATGCAAACTGTGGCCCTATTTATTGGTCCTGAGATTGGTGACTGGTGATTGGTGATTGGTGACTGGTGTGTTAACAATTTTGCTGCCAAGTGTTTGCACCTTGAGGAAGATGTGCTACCTGAGTTTAGGTTGTGATGAGATTTACAGAAAAAGTTTGACAATTTGCAGCATGTGTTAAAACAAGTGAAAACTGTTTTTAGTTTTGAGAGATGTGTTGGTCCTCTGAGAGCTGGAGTAATCATTTGGGAGTTTTTGCTAAAAGAACCAGTTTTAGTGTGTTAGCAATCGAGAGAAACTGTAAGAGCGCCGATCTCAGTTCTGCGTCTAAACGAGCCTCTCAGACTTGCGTCACGCGGCCTCACGCAGGCTGCTGAGTGGGAGGAAGGGCGTTCATAAATAAAGGGCCGCCCTGCTCAGCTCCACACGCCACGGTTGCCGCCGTTAGCTGCACTGTGAAGGTTCCTGTTTCTGGATCCTTCCAGAGCATTTATCTGCTCATTATTTCTCTCTCTCTCTCTCCCCCCCTTCTCTCTCTTTCTCGCTCTCCTCACTCTCTCACTCTCTTTCTCTCTCTCACTCTTCCCCCCTCTCTCTTTCTCTCAGTTTGTATTTCACGCAGCCATAATAAGAAGCATTAATAATAGTTTAAATACTTATTTTGGTCGAGACTATCTCCCACCTCCGCAGTAACAGGAGATAAGCTCTCTGTGCTGTACAGGTATGGGGCTTGCTTTGCCAAAACACAACTGGGTTCTTGGCACCCCTGCCACACTGTCACCCAGAATGCTTTGCAAATCTCAATCTCATAGTGGAATGAAAGTACTCAGGTGTGTGTTTAAGAACCTAATTACATTCAATACAATGGAATTAGCTGCCCACTATAAATTAACATCCTTTAATGCATTTCAGTACAGTCAGCAGCATAGGACATTTTGCTTTCAAAGTTGGTTAAATTGCATTTTAAAATGAATTTGCTTACAATACTTTGAGTATTTTCCTCCCAAACCTTGATTTATGTGCTTGCCTTCTTGTTACGAATCGCTTCGGTTATGTAATGCAACAATGATTGTTTTCATACCTTTTGAAAATACTAAATGAATATACATTTGTGACTTAATTTTTTAAAGGAGCGCAGACAGACTCTTTGTTTATTTTTTCCACTTTATTCAGACAAGGAGAAAGCAGAGAGGGTTTACAGGTAGCTGTGGGATGGCAGCACAGGACGGATCACTGTCGGGAATCGAAACTCCAGCCACACAAGGAGATAAATACATGGGGTTCGACCCTTTAAGGAGTCAGATCACAAATATGCGATTAGAACGTCCTTAACTGAACATTATAATGCTCAGGTAACAATGGCTTCTAAAAGCATAAAAAATAACTGAAAGCAGTGGAGTTCTAGAACACTGATGTAGAATTCTGAAAAAAAAACATTACAAAAGAACCTACTCTTCAAACCGTTTACAGCTTTATAAATACAACTTTTTAAATTAAATGGAGCTGTGGTAACTTTCAGAGACTGTGTACACTGAGTCACTCCAAATATAGCCCCCAAGAAACAGTGTTAGCAGAATCAAGTCAGGAGATGCTGGTGTAATCTGTAGGGCCTGTAGGACGCTTAGGCCTGATTTATACTTTGTTGCATGTGTCACACGACCTTTCATATTTATACTTCGGCAAAGGGCTACAGAGAGGGTTTTGTTTTCTATGGTAACAAGATGCCAAACTGCTGATGTTTTGGTCTGTGAAAACACTGCTGTGCCCGGTGAAATTACAGAGAAATAGAGGAGGCAAATTTTTTTATATCCACTTTTGTTTTAAAAATGATGCAAACAGAAAAAGTTAGGTGTCTGTCACTCAGATAAACCGAAAATAATGACGTATACATGACGACGCATTTCGGTGTTCCATTTGGCAGTCCAATCAACAATGTGCGACAAAGTATGAAGTTCTGTGACTGAAAAATAGTGTTGTGCTTTTTTCATTGAAAATACGTCATTTTTGTCACGCGACACTTGTCAAAAGAGTCGTGCGACAAAGTATAAATCAGGCCTAAGTGTCCTACAGGCCCTACAGATTACACCAGCATCACCTGACTTGATTCTGCTAACACTGTTTCTTGTGGGCTATATTTGAAGTGACTCAGTGTACGCAGTCTCTGAAAGTTACCACAGCTCCGTTAAATTTTCCCCGTCGATTTTCCCAAACTGACAAACCATACATTTCCTAACCTTCTAGTTTCCTTATTTATTGTAAGATGGCAAGTTAAGGTAAGAGTATTACATTTTTTAAAAAGGGAGGGGCAGGGCGAGGGCAGGGCGAGGGCGGGATGGAGCGGGGAGGGGCGGAGCAGAGTGGGGCGGGGCGGGGAGGGGCAGGGCGAGGGCGAGGGCGGGGCCTAGTTCTCTGAGGAGTCGGTCTCCTCGGTGGAGCCGTCGCTCTCCATCTCGATGCGCTTGCGGTGATGGAGGGACTTGCGCGGCGAGGCCTTTCGGGGGGGCTCCTTCTGCCCCGGCCCGCTGCTGCCGCTGTGGGGGGCGGGGCTTAGCGAGAGCTGGGCGATGCTGCAGGGAGACACAGCGAGGCGCTCACAACAACAACAATTAAATTAAAACACAGGGAGCTACTTACACCAGAATCCAGACTGTACCAGTGCCAAGTGTGGCCATAGGGAAATGCACAATTTGCAATTGCATTGCCCGGGGTATGGGAGGGTCCGGTCTGTTATGCGTCCGATCGGGCACCCATGGACTGACTGCATCTCAGAGCTGCATATGCAAGGTCTTCCTCCGACTCCACTCTATGCGAGCTTGGCTTTTCTCTCCGGTGGAAAAAAAAGAAGCAGGTGGTGACACCATGTGCTTCGAAGGAGAACTGAGGACGTCTGCAATCTCCCGAGTCAGCAGTGGGGTCTGCACATGAACGGTTATGGCTGCACATAATCGTGCGAGCTCAGCATTGCATTGGGTGCCAAATGAAAAAAATAAAATAAAATAGTGAGCTTCCTCCTTACAGCTGGTCCGTGGTGAAGGCGTGACATCTTTGTGGCATCTCAAGACCAAATTCTGACTAGAGTGTAGAAGTTACCCATGTGTGGGAAAAAAACACAATGAGGCCTCAGCTGCCTTGCTGAATGAAAAAATACAAAATGGATCCCCAGATGCCCACCTGACCAGTACCCCTTTTGGTAAAACATAGCAGCGCCAAACACAAATGAGAGAAATATATATTTTAATTTTGGTTATTTTTTCATAAATAATAATTTTCTATTAGATGGAAATCTTAAGTTTTGTTGTTTGCATTGCTTGTGCTACACCCACAACACCCCCTGGACTGTAGCACACTAAAAAGTATGTTATGAGTCTGGTCACGTCTGGAGATCTGTTCTGAAACAAAGTTTGTTAAGGACCCCCGTCCTGTTTGACCCCCAGCTGTCACATTCCATCACACGCAGACGCGTTTTTATGACTGATTTATGACAACAAATCCTCCTGGAATTCTCTCGAGCAAACAAACAGTGCGGAACTGTAAGAAGGAGGCTGTCGCAAGTAGGCAGTATACTTCGTACGAAGCAGAACTTTTTGAGCAAAACGAAGCAATGACAACAACTGACGCGCTGTTGTGTGTTCGTACGGTGCAGTGCGCGACGGCCTCCAGGGAGTACTTTTCGAAAAGTTTTTTTTTGTTTTCCGACCTCTCCCTCTCAGCTATTGGTGCAAATATCACATAGTTGGTTACGTCACGGTTGAGAGTTCAGAGGGCTGAATTCATATGCTAAGGTACGGAGAGTCAACGCCAATCTCTCTCCTGTAGAGATGGGAATTCTTTAAGTTCCTGCATGTTTGATGAATGGTGCTACTCGTTTCAGCAAGTCATCAAAACACCTAGCACACATTCGGAAATAAGAGAAAGTGGACCCCCTCGTCTAAACTCGAATTTGCCGAATGTGCAGACAAAACTCTCAATTCTCCCTCCTACTCTGATTTAGAGGGCGAACTTCTTCGCCTTTTTTCTTCTTTTGCATAGCTAGATAAACTAAAGCCACTTTAAACTTTTTGTTTTGTGTTGTGATCTCGCGTAGCCCTTCTCTTTATACATCCATGGTGTAGCCGCGAGACGGAGGTCTGGTTGAGATTCCAGCCCCGGTTAATAGCTGCCTCAGCAATTTCTCTGGTTTAACGGGTTATTTTCCAGCCTGAAACGGTGCGATAGTATTAGTAAACGGCTACACGTGTCATCTAACTTGCGAGTAGTTGGTTACCTCCCTGAATATGAATGAAATGTTTTAAACATAAAATAACAATTATAAATGTGATTTTACCTACGTAAACGGCTATAAAAAATGCTGGCTAGCTAGCTGGCTAATCACTAAACCGATGGCCACCATGTGAGCTGGTAACTTAAAAGAAACACGCAGCTTGCAAAACGTGCAAATTCAACTGTGAAACTATAGCCTACAAGACCACTAATGTGAGTGTGTATCGACACAGAACACTTTCCATAGATACACACTCTGCTGTGTGTGTGTGTGTGTGTGTGTGTGTGTGTGTGTGAGAGAGACTTCTCTCTCACACACATAAACACACAAACGGAAGCACACATGTACTATCACAGCTTTCTCTCTCACACACACATAATGAGGTTAATATTAATAAGGATAATTAATCTCATTAATGTCTCTGGTGTGCAGACGGCTGTCAGCTCACACTGGATCCAAACACAGTGCACAGAAACCTGTCTCTGTCTGAGGGGAACAGGAAGGTGACACACAAACCGGGGAGAGAGGAGCAGCCATATCCCGATCATCCAGAGAGATTTGAGATTGTGCGCCAGGTTGTGTGCAGAGAGAGTGTGTGTGAGCGCTGTTACTGGGAGGCTGAGTTCAGTGAGGAGGGAGACATTTCTATAGCCCTGACATATAAAGTAATCAGCAGGAAAGGAAAGGGTCCTGACTGTGGGTTTTGATGGAATAAAAACTCCTGGAGTCTGATGTGCTTTAAATACAGTTACTCTGATAAACTCAGTTACTCTGTCTGGCACAATAAGAACCAAACAGACACAGACATACCCACATACTTACACACAAATGCACTCATTCTCAAACCCATACACATACTCTCTCTCACACAAACACGCATACGCACACACACTATATGACCAAATGTATCTGGTCACCCCTTGGTCTGGGGCTGTTTTTCATAGCTTGGGCTAGGCCCCTCAGTTCCAGTGAAGCTAAATCTTAATACTACAGTATACAATCACATTCTAGACGATTCTGTGCTTCCCTAACAGTTTTGGGAAGGCCCTTTCCCATTTCAGCATGCCAATTCCCCCGGACGCACAGCGAGGTCCATATAGAAATGGTTTTGTTGAGAACAGTGTGGAAGAACTTGACTAGCCTGCACAAAGCCCTGACCTCAACCCCATCCAACACCTTTGGGATCAGTTGGAAAGCCAACTGCGAGGCAGGCCTAATCGCCCAATCAGTGACCTCAGTGATGCTCTTCTGGCTGAATGGAAGCAAATCAATGCAGCAGTGCTCCAACATCTAGTATGAAGCCTTCCCAGAAGAGTGGAGATTGTTATAGCAACTGAGCATGCTCCAACTCCATATTAATCCCCATAATTTTGGATGAGATGTTGGATGTCAGGACGTCCACATACTTTTGCCCATGTAGTGTATGTGTTGGAATACTGTAAACACAAAAGTGGATGCATTCTGCCATCTGGTGGCCTTGTGACGCTATTGAAAAGGACTGAACTCCAGAGGTTCAAGCTGGACGTTGACAGGTTGTTAAGAGTTCATTGAACTGATGAAGCAAATAACAGTGCGCTGTTACATATCCTTTCTGGTGTGTAAGTGTTCATTAGCCGTTCAAAACATTAATTTACACTACCGGTCAGAAGTTTTAGAACACCTCCATTTTTCCAGATTTTATTGAAACTTACGCAGTTGGCTCAATGTACTCTGAAATCAAAGCATAAAACAAATAAACAATTGGAGATAAAAAAAGAGAAATTGTGGAATTGTTCTGTTTAACACAGTTTATTCTAATTTTTTTGACAGCTGAATACACTTGTGGCATTCGTTCTACAATGTTCGGAAAGATCTACCCAACACTGTTGCAGAAGCTCCCACAAATGTGTTGCACTTGTAGGTTGCTTTGCTTTCACCCTTCTGTCCAGTTCACCCCAAGGCAGCTCGATGGGGTTTAAGTCTGGAGACTGTGCTGGCCATTCCATGATTTGAAGCCTGCCGTCTTGTTCTTTTCTTCTAAGATAGTTCTGACGTAGCCTGGAGGTATGTTCTGGGTCATTATCTTGCTGTAGTATGAACCCCTGACCAGTTAGGCGTTGACCAGAGGGTAATGCATGGTGCTGCAAAATGCTGTGGTAGCCCTTTTGGCTCAGGGTGCCAGTCACTCTGTGCAAGTCGCCAACTCTGGATCCAGCAAAAGAGCCCCAGACATCACGCGTCCTCCATGTTTGACAGTTGGTGTCACACACTGAGGAACACTCCTTTCACCTACTTGACGGCGTACAAAAACCCTGCGTGATGAACCGAAGATTTCAAATTTTAATTCATCGGTCCATAAGACCTTCTTACAGTCTTCAGTAGTCCACTGCCGGTGCTTCAAGGCCCAGGCAAGCCTCTTTTTCTTATTTTTCCATTTTAGCAATGGCTGTACTGCCACTCGCCTTGTCAAACCTGCAGCTTGAAGTCTTCTCTTCTTGTTGAAACTGAGACTTGCTTACTTCAACCACTGTTCAGCTGTGCTTGAAGCTGTTGTCCTGTGAGCTGCCTATCACGCAAGCTGTTGAGTCTCAGAAACTTGTCTTCTGATTCTGTTGTAGCTTTGGGTCTGCCGGACCTCTTCCTGTCAGAGTTTCCTCCAGTTTCCAAGTGCCTTTCGATGGTGTAGGAAACTGTACTCACTGACACCTTGGCTTTCTTAGCAATTTCTCTAAAGGAAAGACCTACACTTTAAAGGGTTATAATGGTCTGTCTTTCTTCCTTTGTTAATTGCCTTTTTTCCTACCATTATGATAGCAATATACTACTTCCTGCAGTGCAATATTGTCCAAATAATTCTTCAGAGGGTGTAGTAATACAGTCTGTTCCAACACTGATTTTATACAGACAGAGGGTTTGTAAGTAATCAACAAAAGTTGGGACACCTGTAGGAATTATTTGCATACTTTCAAGGTTTAATTTACTTCCATTACTGCAGAAAAGCTGTAAGTTGTTAACCCATTAAATGTTCCCTGAAAAAGGCCTTTTTTATAACTCTGAAATTTACATTATTTTTGAATTTTTGGTAACCTACATTTTTTAACCTCTGGCAGTGTATTACTTACCTTTGTACCATTTCAGGTAATTCACTGGAATTGAACTGCTTAAATTTCAACAAAACTTGAAAAATGGGGGTGTTCTAAACCTTTTGACCGGTAGTGTAAATGATATGTTCTTCCATACTTTGATGTGACACCTAAAAGGTTGAATGACCACAATGAGTTCAGATGGTAAGATGAAAAAAAAAAAAACACAGGGTCAAGTTACCTGCAATAACTGATGAAACATTGGGCACTAGCATTGCTTTGCTAGGCAAAAAATCACTTTGGAAGAATAACAAGCGTACACATTAATAGATTATTTTAGTCTGATTGGATGAGAAAAAGAAACATTAACCACATTTCAGCTTGTGCGCATATATATATATATATTTTGTGATGGAATAGAACAGAAAAGCTGTTTTTTGTAAATGCATGGTCCGTATGGGGGCATGCATCTTTTACACTGTGCACTGTAAATGTGTGTCTTTTACACTGCATAGTCCTCATACCTCCATATCACAAAGATTTAAGGGCCACTGAATGACTTCTCCTTGTATTCTTTCTAATTGAATCTGACATCAATCAAATAATGGGCATAGATACATTATGTACAATCATACAGGCCAAAAATATATTATTTTGGTTACAGCTTACTGATACCATGTCTGTTGATGACATTTTTGTGCTCATTCTGTTTCATTATACGTGGCTGTATTTTAAACAAATCATTGTTTATAATGCTGATGGATTTATCAGTTGATTGTCCGTTGTGTAAACATTTTATTACAAATGAACTGCAGCTGTTGGCACTCAATTCAGTTTTCATATTTTAATTCTAGCAAATATCTGTCATATAAAACATCTAGATGCAGCTCAGAAGTCTATAAAATCTTCCCAGCGTCAAGACAAGTTAGTGACTCAAAGAGAAAGAGAAAGACTCTTGTTATCTTTGGCAAGGCTTGGAGGCGATCATTTCATACAAGGTTAGATCAGACAGAGTCACCAGTTATGAGGACTTTCCAAACCAGCTGAACTCGTCTTACGCTGCTTTGATGCCAAAAAGACCAATCCCATGTATTACTGCCTGATCCCAATGGGTGAGACTTTCTCCAACTCCAGTTCTGAGGCCTTGGTCAGGGGCAATGCACCTTTACTTTATGACCATTTTCCCTCACTGGATATGAAAGAAGTCACAGGCCATGTCGTTTGATTGAAAGAGTATAGGCTAGGCTACATTTTCACAGTGACAATGTCCTGCTGTAACAGAAAAACAGGCTGAACCTTTTGTCAAATAGTATTGAACATTTCACGTTCACTTGTGTTAAATTTGAATACCACTCCAAGCTATTATTCCACCTGTGTATGTAAGAGGTATGATGACCCTCAAAATTAAATATATTGTATATTGCAAGCTAAAGGGAAACCATGTGTCTTTAATAAAGTCCAGTAATTGTCTATTGCTTTTTGGCAGTATTGAGCCTTTGGTATTGGTAGTTTGTGATGTGGCATAGTTGGGTTTTGCCCATTTTTGTCACCTCTGTTATTGAAACATTGGGGGCTGTTGTGATAATAATAGTAAAATGTCGCGACTGCCTTCCCGGCCAGGTCCAGCTCCTCCAGCATCCCAGCTGAGGATTGCTTTCTTTTTCTTTGGTGCACCAGTAAGCCACAAGAGAACCCAGCAGGGAAATAGAGGGGCACAACCCCCCAGCAGGGAAATAGAGGGGCACAACCCCCCAGCAGGGAAACAGAGGGGTACAACCCCCCAGCAGAGAAACAGAGGGGCACAACCCCCCTGCAGGGAAACAGAGGGGCACAACCCCCCAGCAGAGAAACAGAGGGGCACAACCCCCCTGCAGGGAAATAGAGGGGCACAACCCCCCTCAGCAGCGAAACAGAGGGGCACAACTCCCCAGCAGGAAAACAGAGGGGCACAACTCCCCAGCAGGGAAATAGAAGGACACAACCCCCCCAGCAGGGAAACGGAGGGGCACACCCCCCCCCCCCATCCCCAGCAGGGAAACAGAGGGGCACAACCCCCCAGCAGGGAAACAGAGGGGTACAACCCCCCAGCAGGGAAATGGAGGGGCACACCCCCACCCCCCAGCAGGGAAACAGAGGGGTACAACCCCCCCCAGCAAGGAAACAGAGGGACACAACCCTCAGCAGGAAAACAGAGGGACACAGCCCCCCCAGCAGGGAAACAGAGGGGTACAACCCCCCAGCAGGGAAACAGAGGGGCACAACCCCCCAGCAGGGAAACAGAGGGACACAACCCCCCCAGCAGGGAAACAGAGGGGCACAGAAGACTCTGGGTCATCCCACCATGGATGGCGCAGGAGAGGTAGCAGGTTTTAGCAGTTTGCTAAGGTGGTCTGGGAGGATGGACAGCGTGGGAAAGTGTGGAGGACCGATCGCTCAGTGGGTCAGACTGGTGGAAGACACCACATGCCACGCTTTGCTTCCTGATCAGGGCCAATTATGACACACTGCCTTCTCCTCAGAACCTGCGCTAATGGTTTGGTGCGGATGAGACTGTGCGCTCTGTGCTGCCCCCAAACGAGGCCTGTGGCACATTCTGTCAGGCTGTGAGACGGCTCCAGCACAGGGACACAGAGCAGGCCTCCGGCACAGGGACACAGAGCAGGCCTCCGGCACAGGGACACAGAGCAGGCCTCCGGCACAGGGACACAGAGCAGGCCTCCGGCACAGGGACACAGAACAGGCCTCCGGCACAGGGACACAGAGCAGGCCTCCGGCACAGGGACACAGAGCAGGCCTCCGGCACAGGGACACTGAGACGGCTCCAGCACAGGGACACAGAGCAGGCCTCCGGCACAGGGACACAGAGCAGGCCTCCGGCACGTTCTGTCAGGCTGTGAGATGGCTCCAGCACAGGGACACAGAACAGGCCTCCGGCACAGGGACACAGAGCAGACCTCCAGCACAGGGACACAGAGCAGGCCTCCAACACAAGGGTGCTACAGATGGAGGCATGACCAGCTGCTGCGGAAGCAGTAGTTTATGAGCATCATGCCTCATAAGGTCACATCTCACAGGCATAGAGGCTCTGTCTGTGGTCACACATGTATGTTACATCAGTAATTAGGCATCTCAGCACACAACACAACAGCACAGTATAGTGCCTGGGACTTTTTTATTTTTTTATTTCACCTTTATTTCACCAGGCAAGTCATTAAGAACAAATTCTTATTTACAATGAGACGGGGGTGGTATATCCCCATTGTGGGTGCCAGAGCTTTTTGGGTCCTCTCAGGAGAGCACTCGGGACGGCCCTGAGCTGCATTCCATCCTCCCCGTAGCTCTCCATCGCTATTTGCCCTCATCACCACGGTAACTGGGAATGTGGAGACTGGGATAAGGCTGCAGGCCTAGGCAGAAGTGACCAGGAGTGCATACAGAAATACAGAAACATACACTTCCCCTCACTACCTTAAGCCTCCAAGCAGCTGTACACTGCAGAACACAGTCTGAAGTGCATTAATCACTCAGGTTTCCCACTGAATCTACAGGTACTGAGGTGGAGCAGTGAAAGAATGGGTAGTGATTCACTGTGTGCGCTCATATAGCCATGAAAACTGTTTTTCTGATCTATCAAACATTGTCTGGATTATTTGTAAAACATTTTAGTTTACAGCCATATCTACTGCAATTACTATGACATAAGAACACTTATGTAGTTGTGGAAATGACTGAGTTTTGGTCTGATGGGCACTTCCTCGCTTGAACCAGAATCCAATGTTTGGGCTGTGACAAAGGTTGATAACAGAATAAGCATAGCAAGTACATGAAGCAGTAATGTTCTGCGAGCTAGCCTTTCTAATAACTTGTCACTAGATTAAATTACATTACAGGCATTTAGCAGACACTCTTATCCAGAGCGACTTACACAACTTTTACATAGCATTTTTTACATTGTATCCATTTATACAGCTGGATATATACTGAAGCAATTTCGGTTAAGTACCTTGCTCAAGTGTACAACGGCAGTGTCCTACCCGGGAATCGAACCCGCGACCTTTCGGTTACAAGCTCAGTTCCTTACCCACTGTGCTACACTCCGTCTGATGGATTACAGGAGCTTTCTCTGGTCAGAGCGTCACAGGCATCAGCATGAAGTTTAGCTTTAAGTGTATTACTGTTGCTTTACGAGTGTCATCATATTGTCATTGTTGCAGGCATCATAAATGGTTGCATGGTTTCAGCAAGAACAGGAACACTGAACGTTTCTTATTCTTAAGGGACCTTCTATGTTGTGTAAAATTCAGTGTTGGCTTTTTAAAATCTGTAGGCAGAAATGGTAGTTCTTTCTTCATCTGGAGTACATGGTCACAGTGATCACAATATTTGTCATTGAAATTAGATTTCTGTGACCAGATTCAGAATACAAGAAATCATTGACAAATAAAGTGGTCCATAAATGCATACCCCCAATTGTCCGTATAGGGGTATTCACTGTGCACTGTGTAAATTTGTGTCTTTTACACTGCATAGTCCTCATACCACAAAGATTTAAGAGCCACTGAATCATAAATGGCTTCTCCTTGTATTCTTTCTCATTGAATCTGATCATGAGATCTGATTTCACAAGTGTAACTCTATCGACTGTAACATCAAATAATAGCCACAGATACACTATGTACAATCATACAGTTACAGGCCAGTATGTATTCTTTTGGTTACAGGTCACTGATACCATGTCTACTGATGATGATATTTTAAAGGCCTTTTTTTGACAAATCATTGTTAACAATTATGTTTATGTATTCATCAAGTTGGAAACTCAGTTGATTATCCATTGAGTAAACATGTTATTACAAATAAACTGCAGCTGTTTGCACTGAATAAAAATTTCATCTTTTAATTCTGGCAATGACCTGTCGTATAAAACTTCTAGACACAATTCAGAAAGGTCTATAAAATCTGCCAGGCATCAATACAAGGACATGTTAGTGACTCAAAGAGAAAGAATAATTAATCCTCTGCATTTGACTCATTCTAACTACTTTTAGTGGGCAGCCACCGTGCAGTGGTCTTGGCCAAGGGCAATGGCAGGAGTTTACTGAACCAGCATGAATACAGGAACATGCTAGCTCCATGCAGAGAGGACATGAACCCCCCCCCCCCCCTTTGAATGTGGAAAGTGCAAGCTCCATGGAAAATCAGCTCCTGTTTTTATCCTATTCTTTTAATGACAGACACAGATATGATGAAAAACATACAAACAACAAATGACAAGTAACCTTACAAATTGACTTAAAAAGAAAACTAACAGTCAACGATTGGAGATGCACATATCAAAGCGTATAGAATAACAAACCTTACACCTAAATTTACAAACAAAAATAGTCTGTTAAGAATAGAGATAGCAGATAGCCTCGTGATAACAGAAACTACTCGCCAAAAACATTGTGTGATTGTGTCAGGGACACTGAAGGAGACAGATGGTTTATTTATATTATTGTTTTTTTTTCTGTCCATCGTCATATTGTGCATTTTGAAAAAAGAACATTTCTTAGTGACGCGGATGTTCGCTACACTCGAAAAGGGTCAAAAGAGAAAGTGAAACTGTTTCAAACTCAAACGTCATTTTGAAGACGGAGGACAAAGAGGATGCAGTAAAAACTGAATAAAACTGGATAAAAGAACGGAGTAAGTAGTAAAAGAACGGAGTAAGTAGTCTGTTTTGGAGTGGGATGGGGGAGAATAGAAGCTAGATGAGAGGGGGTGTTTTGAGGAATAGGAATCTGCAACTATGATCGCAATAACGCTTAATTTAGTGAAATAAAACAGGTAATAAAATGGCGCCCGAGGAGTAGACGAGGAGTAATATGTTTTTTCAAATTCCCCATTTGGGACCAAACACAAAAAATACCCTTTCAAATTACTTTTAAAAAGTTTTTAACGTTTATTTTTAGCATTTATTTGGTATTTCATGATAATTTTACCTATTTGGATATGACGAAAGTCGCAGGCCTGTCGTCGGCTACATTATGACATCTGCTACTGTAACAAAAACAGACCGCACATTTTAACTGTGCAGATTGTGAAGTCAAAATGTTATTTTTGCTCTGTATTCACAGTTTGGATGAAGACACATTAACTTGATGTCTGCCATGTTAAAGTCGGTGGTCGGTAGTTAATTCACGTAGCCTATGGAGCTTTCATAGCTTCTATTATTTGAAACGAGACATTAGCTTCCGTATACAGGAACATGCTAAAATATGCTTAAAGGATATTCGTTTACATATTTGCTACCCAACTCTGTTTTAATTCACAAAGACCTAATGGCCATGTCCTTACCAATTAATTCTGTTCTATTGAATTCGTACAAGTTTCAAAGATAATGAATTCAACTACTTTAATAGTTGCAGGAACTGATAAGAACTGCGGTTATAGTTGCGTTAAGACGCCGTTTCTTGTATGAACCACATGGGAGCAGCATGTAGCTGTGCATGTAGGTCTACTTAAAAGCACGAAAGCGTCTGATTTCAAAGCCACGCGTCAAACTGAATTTACGTTTTGCCTGAGCTGGATTGAAGTTGAAATTAAAATACAACATAAATTGTACTGCAGCGATTTCGAATCGAATTATAACTATTTAGAAACGGAAAACACATGATACAATGACTTTTTTTGAGATACAATTGGGCTACTTAAGAAAAAATAATGATCTACTTTCATGAATTATTGATTTGGGTCGTTTTTGGATGTTTTCCAAGATTTCTCACGAGCATGTTCGTGTATGTTAGGGGGGTTGTTTATGGGTAAATGTGCGGTCGAAACACTGACTGTAAGCACGGGTAGTTAACGTTGCCAAATGTTTTAAAATTGTACATGAAACGCAATAACAGGGATATCAGTCGGCTATTAATTGTCACTAGCATATCGTATACGCCTACTAGCAAAATACATGCGTCTCAGATACTGACTTTATAGGGGTCACAATTATTGGCACTCTTAAGGATTGTTAAAAATAAAATCTAACAGAGTGAAGTTTACACCAGCATGTATATAAGACATTAAACTGAGCTCAGGCCTAAGGAACTGTGTCGTGCTCTTCCATGGCTTGCTGCTTCACTGGAGTATAAAACTGAGGCAACACGCTTACAAAATCCATTTTTTCATAAAAAGCAACAAACTCACAAATGAAGAAAAACATTGGTTGTTGACCTTCAAAAATAAAGAAATGGGTCAAAAACTAAACAAAGAAATATTGGGATGGCAGGTATGCCATCCTGCCAAGTTACGCCTTGGTGGGCGCATGCCCCATACCTATACAGCACCGAGAGTTTGGCACTTTTCAGGGTTCCCCACAGAAATAACCACAACAGCCACAGACACTCAACCCTTAAAAACATTAAATTCTGTACATTCTGACCCAATTTCAACAGACAGATATCATAAACAACTTCACATGTCCACACAATAAAGCCCCAAACGAAGGGGATTTTACGTTTTCTCCTTCTTCTTCTTCTTCTTCTTCTTCTTCTTCTTCTTCTCATTCTTATTTTTCCTGCCGCCCATCCCACTAATAACATGTCTCCCCATTGGACATTTTACCGACAACAGGCAAATCTTCACCTACACGACCCAATCAAAAACTCGCATACACACGCAAAATACCCATACCTTTTTATTCTGAAACATTTCCAGTTTAAACAGCTAATCTGCCTGTGGCCTAGTGGGTAAGGTTACAGTCTTAGCAACATGGGGTCATAGGTTCAAGCCCAGCTAGGAACACATTTCTTTAACCTGCTTTTACCCTCACTAATAATTGTCTGCTACTTCTCAATTATTGCTTTTGCACCATATCTACCCGCCGTTCACCCAACGTATACACTGCATTATGACGTACCGTCTGCACGTTCAGTTATTAACCGGCTACAATTTTGCAAAGCCATATGGATTCAGCGGGAGCTCTTCTGTGCTTACTGGCCTGTGTTCTTCTGTAAAAACTACGGACAAGTTTGCTAATGATATTTCATGCATTGCATAGTTATGTCATGGTGCTGCACTAACAAAGATTGAATCCCGCCTCGCCCTCAGGCAGATAATTTCCTCTTTTACACTAACGTTTTCTTACGCTTTTATATTTGCTTTGCCAAAACTCACTCACGGCCACCCATATGCATTTCATGATGGCAAATGTATTTTTTTTATAAAAAAGTTACACCAGTTCACCACTGTGTCATTTCTACTAACTATATTTCTTCACTTGACTACCATACAAAACCTTCTTATCAGCAAACGCCACGTTTCTACATTCATGTTACCTCGCTCTGTTCTCTATCTAGCCACATACAAACAATTACTACGTATGTACGTTCTGCAACTCCCCATTAAAACATTACATTTAAAATCATGACTCACTCATAATTATAACTACTATTACTGAACATGAGAAAAGCACATCAGTGCAATAGATTTCACACATTACTTCAACAGCTAATGCCTTATACAGACTGTTATATATATCGTTCGATAAGGAAACTGAGCTTGCTCATGGTTACTTCATTTACTTCGCACTATAGTCTGTGATCATGTCAACCTTCACCTATATGCCCATTCTGCTAAAAACATATTGTTTCAACTATGCAATTTCATAATTTCATCCTAATTTCTCTCACACTGTTGTTATTTTCTCATATGCAAAGCCTGCTGGGACATATGCGTCTGCTCCTATTCTCCACTATCAAGTTTTCCGGTTCTATCTTAGCAAAACAGTGAAGACGGACTTGCTGATTCTTTTCTCAATAAAGGCTTGTTGGATGGCCATAAAATTCGTGAGTACATACACTGGCCATAAACCTGCATTTCTGATGCGTTTACACTTACGCCACCGCACCCTTTGTCACAGCCACTGTTTCACATATATAGCAAACTGAAACTGCTAAACGGTACACGCTCATCAGACTGTACAAATTTACACAAGGACAGCCGTAATCCACAACCATTTCTTGGCCCTGTGTTTTGTAATCTTACCATTTTACAATGTCATGCAAACTTTGTGTCAGATCACAGTGTCAAATTGGACATATACACACCTATTCAATCAATCTTGACTGTGAGAAAGCCATCCACACGTATGTTTGGCCTGTCCAGGTAGTGCATGCGTATACACACAGGGCCAAGTGACTTGAAAGAATTGAGGAAATATTGGGTAGCATTGCTTTGGAATACATCTTATTTAATTTCGGTTAGGCAAGATAGCCTGTATTGTTTGTAGTACCGTAACTTGGCGTCATTTTGATATCAATACTTTTAATGGCAGGCCTGGACTGGTCTTGTATGTGTGAGTAACTTGACATTTCTGTACGTTGAAAACGTGTTTTTTATGAGATACAAATTTACAGTAGATACAAAATATCAGATACAAATATACAGTAGATACAAATATGTACAGAAATACAAATATACCAGAGGACACCTTCAGAGGTGGAGACGGGTCAGAGCTGTTTTGGTGGCACGAGGGGGACCTGCACAATATTAGGCAGGTGGTTTTAATGTTGTGGCTGATCGGTGTATATCTGCACTCTGAGGGAAGTAATACAAACTGATTGAACAGGGGATGCTGGAAATCCCTCAGAATGGACTGGGCCTTCCTTATAGATCCTATCTGATACAGCTGGAAGGGGTCAGCTGTATTAGATGATCCTGCCAGCTAATTTTACGATGTTGGCCAGTCGACTCTTGTACTTAAGATTCAGGTTACCAAACCAGCAGATCCTATTAAAGGTTAAAAGAGATTCAATAAAAGACTTTTAAAAGATAGTCATCTGCGTTGTGTCCACCTTGAAACTTCAGAGTAATAACTATTAAATGGGAGAGGAGGTGCTCATGCAACATTGAACAGGTCATTGAAATAAAAGGTTATTCTTGTATGTATTTATATAATAATTTTCTCTCATCTTTCTGAGACAAAGACTTTCATGTTTGTCCTCTGTGGAGGACGTGACATTTCTAGTTGTATCTTCAAGCCTCCATGATAGCTTAATTGTCTCTGTGTCTATAATACATAATGGTCTTTAAATGTCATAAATTTGGATGTGCGATTACATGTTCTTGGACCTGGTCGTCTTTCCGGAGTAAAAAATTTTATGTGTATTTTAGAAAATTGTTGTTATAATAAGTAAAACTGCACTTACATATCATTATTCATGACAGATTGTTTTTATCGTTTTTTATTTTATTTAGTTTTATATTTTTATACATTTTTATTACTACATATATTGTAACACAAAAAATATAGAATAAATGTCATTTTTAACCTTTTTTCACCTGGGTCTCAGGAGGATAAAGCTGAGTTGCTGATATCATTATAAAATGCTCCCAAACTGCAGACTGCTCTCTGTTCCTGGCTGGTTCCATCTCTGCAGAATGTCTCGGATTCTTAAAGCAGTCACTGTGACTCACTATTTCACGACTGACACGAACTGCTTGCTCTACCCATGAAACCGGCACCAAAACTTTGCTTCCTTTGAGTCAGTTACCAAAGCGGTCACATGGTTGTGTGTACCGAATGAAGCTTCGGACGTCATTGATCACGTGTTTATGGAAGAAACTAATCAAGCCTCGGCACAATGTTTCTAGTGCACTCTGGTGTTTTTCTGGACACACGCTCCTGAGCTTCAGTATCAAGGGTAACACCACTCCTTTTGAGATGTCTGTATAGTGCATTTTCAGGGCCCATTTAAATCCTGCATTGCTTCCAGTCAAAACTACGCTATATTGTGTGTGTGTGTGTCTCTGTGTGTCCAAACGTGTGTTCAGTGTATGCTCATGTTGTGTGTTTGCAGGCTAATTTGGGTTGGAAGCCACTTGTGGTCCAGTCTGGTCTAATGTGTTCCTGTCTCCTTAGATAGGGGGCGCTGTTTCTAAAATGAATCTCTCAGAGGAGCCAAAGACCAAAGGAGGAACCCTCAGCAGTGAGAGGAAGAGGTACAAATGCATGAATCAGATATTTAATGTGATATGAGTTAGAGCTGCAGTAAGAGGATGAGTTTAACTGGAAGCTCTGTCTCCATGTGCTGTGAGTTAGAGCTGCAGTAAGAGGATGAGTTAGCACAGATTGTCCCATGCAGTACCAGAAAAACCGAAAGAAGCCAAGAAAAACTAGGCATTACCATCGTATATTTAAACGTGATCATTCAACTTGTGATAACGTTGCAACACTGAGCTACTGTATACTAGCATTACAATAGATAGCAGTCTCACACTCCGGACATTACACCCAAATGTGAGCAGAGGCATTTTGGATTACAGAAACTCTTACATAGACAAAAGAGCCATAAAGATGCAAGTATTGGATATACCAAAAGTGACTGCAGTGTAAGTACATTACGTATGGAATTTATAACTTTCTTATGAATGATTGTTTTGGTGATCTAAGGTGCTGTTCTGACAGCTTAAATGGAATACATTTTTTCATGAAAAAATAAGAAAGGCAAAGTAATTATGGAAAGCATAAAAAACATGTTTTGTGATGTGGGTTAGTGTGCAATGAGCGATTGGGGGATGGGGAGGCTCCTTTCATTTTACTGACATTTATTGCCATTAGCGCTGATAAGGGAACGAGTGGTGTTGTTGGCCAAAAAGGAGGCTGTTGCAGCCGTTGAGCTTGAATTTGTGACGTGTTTGTAGCCCCTTTTTTAATAAATTGCAAATCTTTACTTTATCCCCATTCTGTGGGCGCTGCTGCCCATACCACTAGGGGGCAGGAGGGAAATATACCTTTCAGTGTCACTGTCACCTTTCAGGTGTAGGTGGGTGTATTATGTCACATTCAGGTGTATGTGGGGTTTATTATGTCATCGCCAGATGTGCAGTGACATAGAGCTGTGGTAAGAAGATGAATTTAACTGGAAGCTGTGTCTCTATTTTTGTTCACAGGGTCCAGGTAAAAAGAGCAGGGTCACCTGCACCCAGCTGTCTGTCTATGAAGAGTGATCGTTCAATCAATCCTCCACTGAACTTCAGAGGAAAGGTCACAGGTGACCAAAGGTAATTAAATAGGCTTAAATTGACAATACTATTTAACCCCTTAACTCCAAGCATTTAAAAAGGCAATTTCCACCTGGTTTGCAGTGCTCTTAAAGGTCCAGGAAACTAGATTGTTGTTATATTCCCCAGAAGTGACGACAGATTTTCTTCTTAACGCTTCTTTCACGTTTTTAACCGAATTAGAACCATTGAATTGTAATAGACACGGTTAGATTATTGCGACCTGTTTAGCAGACATGGGCAGGTTGGGAGTGTATCCTGCGCTCATTAACATTCATACCTGTAAGACACATCATACAGTATGTAAACCGTTTCTCATCGCTAGCTAGGTCAGAGCTGGTTACAGCAGATTGTCCCATGCAGTACCAAACAAAATGAAAGAAAACAACCTAAACTAGGCGCTCCCATCGTATAATTAAACCTGAAAATTATTCAACTTGTTATAGCATTGTAACACTGAGCTACTGTACACTAACATTACACTCTATAGCAGTCTCAAACTCTGGACATTACACCCACATAAAGACAGGCTTTGATTCCACATTATGCTGAATGTTGAAATACAAATGTTACAGTAGCTGGCAGGAATTAGCAGAAATTATAACAGAAAATTAATATTAGTTTGAGTTGAACTTGCTTTGCTGCTGCTGCCGTTACTCACTTTGCTAGAGATTTCATCCATTAGAAGCTTTGCAAAAGAAAGAGACGGTCTGTATCTGTCGCTGCTGCAGCGGCTGACTGCAATGTCAGCTGAAAGTGTGTTGTTTACATTCCGAACATTCCACTAGTGTTAATTAATGGGAAATTTTCTTGGTAAACATAAATAAAAAATAAATAAAAATGGTAAATATGTCAAAAATATTTGCACTACTGACAAGAAAAGCACAAGCAACTAGGTGAAGCTACGAGATAAAAAAGGTAGGTCTTGCTAAAAAACTGTAGGAGTAGCGTACAGGATGTTGACTTGATGTGGAATAAGAAGAAATAATAAGGAGAACACTAAATTCAATTCAGTAAACTTACATGCCCACCAGTGTGGCTCTCACATGGTCTAGAGCACACTCTCCAAACCAGTCAGAACTTCCTAAATATGGAAATAACGCCTCTAATTGAGATTTGCTTTTTCGAGCTCTTCAATTATTGTTATCACAGTGCAGAAACCTTTTTTTCGATCCACTATAGTTATGAATTCATTTCATAGTACAATGATAAGCTGTTTTGAGAGCGAGCTCGCTTCAGTCTGCATGCACTCTCTGCTTGTCAGCACAATCTGCATTACGCACAGGGAGTGGAGGCAGATACACACTTAGGTTACTAGCAAATGGCTGGACCCACAGATAGCAACGAGGGCTCATTTGACAGGTGACAGTCTTGTTTAATTCATTCTGTTACTGGATTGACTTAAAAGTAAACCTATCGCTGTTCAGATACCCAAATGCCTACTGAACAAAATAGTATACGTAAAGACAGCATCGGGTGGTCAGATATGCCGACCAAGTTTCAGGTGGATGCTGGACAGATTGAGTTGAAAATGGCACCTGAACTGGCTAACAGTCTTAGCTTAAATATGAGCAAGGGCATTTGGGATTACAGAAACTCTTACATTTACAAAAGAGCCATAAAGATGCAAGTATTGGATATACCAAAAGTGACTGCAGTGTAAGTGCATTACATATGGAATTTAAAACTTTTTTCTGAATGATTGTTTTGGTGATCTGAGGTGCTGTTCTGACAGCTTAAATGGAATACATTTTTTCATGCAAAAATAAGAAAGGCAAAGTAATTATGGAAAGTATAAAAAACATGTTTTATGATGTGGGTTAGTGTGCAATGAGTGATTGGGGGATGGGGAGGCTCCTTTTATTTTACTGACATTCATTGCCATTAGCACTGATAAGGGAACGAGTGGTGTTGTTGGCCAAAAAGGAGTCTGTTGCAGCCATTGAGCTCGAATTTGTGACGTGTTTATAGCCTCTTTTTTAATAAATTGCTCTTCTTTACTTTATCCCCATTCTGTTGGCGCTGCTGCCAATGCCACTAGGGGGCAGGAGGGAAATATACCTTTCAGTGTCACTGTCACCTTTCAGGTGTAGGTGGGTGTATTATGTCACATTCAGGTGTATGTGGGGTTTATTATGTCATCGCCAGATGTGCAGTGACATAGAGCTGTGGTAAGAAGATGAATTTAACTGGAAGCTCTGTCTCTATGTTTTGTTCACAGGGTCCAGGTAGAAAGAGCAGGGTCACCTGCACCCAGCTGTGTGTCTCTGAAGAGTGATTGTTCAATCAATCCTCCACTGAACTTCAGAGGAAAGGTCACAGGTGACCAAAGGTAATTAAATAGGCTTAAATTGACAATACTATTTAACCCCTTAACTCCAAGCATTTAAAAAGGCAATTTCCACCTGGTTTGCAGTGCTCTTAAAGGTCCAGGAAACTAGATTGTTGTTATATTCCCCAGAAGTGACGACAGATTTTCTTCTTAACGCTTCTTTCACGTTTTTAACCGAATTAGAACCATTGAATTGTAATAGACACGGTTAGATTATTGCGACCTGTTTAGCAGACATGGGCAGGTTGGGAGTGTATCCTGCGCTCATTAACCTTCATACCTGTAAGACACATCATACAGTATGTAAAACGTTTCTCATCGCTAGCTAGGTCAGAGCTGGTTACAGCAGATTGTCCCATGCAGTACCCAACAAAATGAAAGAAAGCAACATAAACTAGGCGCTCCCATCGTATAATTAAACCTGAAAATGATTCAACTTGTTATAGCATTGTAACACTGAGCTACTGTACACTAACATTACACTCTATAGCAGTCTCAAACTCTGGACATTACACCCACATAAAGACAGGCTTTGATTCCACATTATGCTGAATGTTGAAATACAAATGTTACAGTAGCTGGCAAGAATTAACAGAAATTTTAACAGAAAACTAATATTAGTTTGAGTTGAACTTGCTTTGCTGCTGCTGCTGTTACTCACTTTGCTAGAGATTTCATTCATTAGAAGCTTTGCAAAAGAAAGAGACGGTCTGTATCTGTCGCTGCTGTGGCGGCTGACTGCAATGTCAGCTGCAAGTGTGTTGTTTACATTCCGAACATTCCACTAGTGTTAATTAATGGGAAATTTTCTTGGTAAACATAAGTAAAATATAAATAAAAATGGTAAATATCTCAAAAATATTTGCACTACTGACAAGAAAAGCACAAGCAACTAGGTGAAGCTACGAGATAAAAAAAGATAGGTCTTGCTGAAAAACTGTAGGAGGAGTCGCGTACAGGATGTTGACTTGATGTGGACTAAGAAGAAATAATAAGGAGAACACTCAATTCACTTCTGTAAACTTACATGCCCACCAGTATGGCTCTCACATGGTCTAGAGCACACTCTCCAAACCAATCGGAACTTCCTAAATATGGAAATAACGCCTCTAATTGAGATTTGCTTTTTCAAGCTCTTCAATTACTGTTATCACAGTGCAAGGACCTTTTCTTCGATCCACCATAATTTTGAATTCATTTCATAGTACAATGATAAGCTGTTTTGAGAGCGAGCTCGCTTCAGTCTGCATGCACTCTCTGCTTGTCAGCACAATCTGCATTACGCACAGGGAGTGGAGGCAGATACACACTTAGGTTACTAGCAAATGGCTGGACCCACAGACAGCAGCGAGGGCTCATTTGACAGGTGACAGTCTTGTTTAATTCATTCTGTAACTTGATTGACTTAAAAGTAAACCTATCGCTGTTCAGATAACCAAATGCCTACTGAACAAAATAGTATATGTAAAGACAGCATCGGGTGGTCAGATATGCCGGCCAAGTTTCAGGTGGATGCTTGACAGATTGAGTTGAAAATGGCACCTGAACTGGCTAACAGTCTTAGCTTGAATATGAGCAAGGGCATTTAGGACTACAGAATCTCTTACATTGACAAAAGAGCCATAAAGATGCAAGTATTGGATATACCAAAAGTGACTGCAGTGTAAGTACATTACATATGGAATTTAAAACGTTTTTCTGAATGATTGTTTTGGTGATCTGAGGTGCTGTTCTGACAGCTTAAATGGAATAAATTTTTTCATGCAAAAATAAGAAAGGTATTTATTTCCCAATGGACATGGCTAGGCATGACTTTCACACTTTCTCGGTTTTATGTGCTATTTGCACAAGAGGCATCGAAGAAACACAATGAGCAAAGTATTAAATATGTCCGTTCTGTATTTTTGGAGAAATATGCGTTTTAAATTCATCGTCCCATTTTTCAAGGACTCTTCTGTGCTTACTGGCCTGTGTTCTTCTTTAAAACCACCGGCAGGTTTGCTAATGATATTTCACGCATTGCACAGCTATGGCATGGTGCTGCACTAACGAATTTAATTTTGCTGAGGCAAGATAGCCTATATTGTTTGTAGTACCGTAACTTGGCGTCATTTTGATATCAATACTTTTAATGGCAGGCCTGGATTTTGGCTGAATGAATGAGTTATAGACGGGGTATGTCTTGTATGTGTGAGTAACTTGGCATTTTTGTACGTTGAAAACGTGTTTTTTATGAGATAAATTTTACTCCGCGCGAAGAGAAAGTGGCTGTTCGCGAGCGAGGAGAAATACTTCGCGAGCGAGGAGAACCAGCTCGTGCGCGGCTCACTGTTTTACGCTCGGGGGTTTTAAATTTACACGCGTGAAAGTGGTTCTGTGATCGCGCAGTGAATATCTGCTCGCGCTGATTATTGGTATTGAATTGACGCCATAAATATTGTCCATTATGTCAAGGGTGGGGAGTGTTTTGTAGATGAGACTGCAGGGAGGGGGTGCGTGTTAAATGAATGACCAGAGCGACAATGGTGGGGCTGCGAAACTCCGTTTTCAGCATAGTTGTCGTGTATCGTCTACTAATAAAACTAAAACAACGCGTTTCTGTTTTTAACTCATACTGGTTGCAGTAGCACCGAATGTCTGAGTTTAGTAATCTCGGCACGCCAGCGTGCCGACCACTAGGGGCTTTGCGCTAAGAGGTTAAATTTTGAGGAGAATTTGCCATGCCTTATGATCATTTTTCAATAGGATTTTATTACTGTATTTGTTTACATAGACAGTTTGGAGTTTTATTTGCGTACGGTGCAGTGATATTTCATCCACACCATTTCACATGTACATTAGTTCCTGTTCTCTTATACATACAGTACATGATGCAGTGGTGAGACCATTAGATTTTGAGGAGAAAACAAAATGCATGATACTTATCTGATCTTTCCATAATACAGCATTAAAAAGACATGTGAGAACAGAACATAATTTTAAAAAATAATTTCACATTACCACCATTGTTCAATTTCTCTCCAGCCGTAGCATATTATGACCTTTGCAAACATGTAAGGAAGACTGTGAAAACATTCAATCATATAACACAACAGATTTAAGGTGGACTGGAATTTTCAAATCGGGAGCTAACTTCGGTGTTGTTTTCTTGTAATTCTCTTCATTTTTGGGAAAAGAAAAAAGTATATTGCTTTCCCTGCATCCGGAGAAGGGTCAATGCTTAGGCATTTTCAATTTAGCTTACCTCACCTGCACAACAGTGGCAAGAGCATTATTTACATAGTTCACATGCCGTGATCACCCTGTTAGGGACAGAAGAGCTGGACACAGGGAGATGCAGGAATTTCAGATAACTCCAGAGTTTTATTTTCATTAGTGAGAGAGAGCATATTCAAACACGAACATGAAAAAACCTTTGCTCATCACCCTCACGTGATCTGGACAAAAACAATAAACTAAAATAACAAAGACAAAATAAATGAAATTATACGAGCGCTTTTCAGCCTTTTCTCTGGTCTGTACGTGCTCTCTCTCACCGTCATGGGGGATCCCGGTCTCAGACGCCTACTGTGGAAAGAAGCACACTTCTAAATCCTGGATTGATTCGTAACATTATCGTGGTCCTCTAATTACCCTGAATTCCTCCCGCAAAACGAGCCCTGCCACATCATATTTCATGTTGAAAGACTTTCTTGTTGAAAATGGCACCTGACCTAGCTAGCAGTCTTAGCTTGAATATGAGCCGAGGCATTTTGGATTATAGAAACTTTTACATACAGTTCAGGCCAAAGGTTTACATACACCTAGGCTAAAGACATTCAAACTCAAACTATTTTTCACAGCTGCACACATTTCATGTTACCATACACTTCCCATGTTAAGTCAATTAGGGAATCTACTTTATTTCCATAAGAGGCCATTTCAGAATAATAGCTAAGAGACAGATTTATTTCAGCTTTTATGTACTATATCAGATTTTCAGTGGGTCAAATGTTTTACATACACTTTGTTAGTATTTGGTGGCATTGCCTTTTAATTGCTTAACTTGAATCAAACGCTTGGGGTAGCCTACCACAAGCTTCTCACAATACTTTGCCGGAATTTTTACCCATTCCTCCTGACAGAACTGGTGTAACTCAGTCAGGTTTGTGGGCCTCCTTGCTCAGACACGCTTTTTCAGTTCGGTCCACAAATTTACTATGGGATTCAGGTCACGGCTTTGTGATGCCCACTCCAATACTTTCACTTTTCTGTCTTTAAGCCATTTTGTTAAAACTTTGGAGGTATGCTTAGGATCATTGTCCTGCTGGAAGACCCAGATGCGACAAAGTTTTAACTTTCTAGCTGATGTCGTGAGGTGTTGCTTCTAGATAATCCTCCTTCCTCGTGACACCATCTATTTTCTGAAGTGCACCAGTCCTTTTTCCAGCAAAACACCCCCACAACATGATGCTGCCACCCCCATGCTTCACAGGTATGCTGTTCTTCGGATTAAATGCCTCACCCTTTTTCTTCCATACATAGCGCTGATAGTTATGGCCAAAAAGTTCAATTTTTGTTTCATCTGACCAGGGAACATTCCTCCAAAAGGCTAAGTCTTCATCATGGTGATCATCTGCAAACTTCATTCCGGCTTTTTTATGCCAGTCTTGGAGTAGGGGCTTCTTCCTTGTGCAACAGCCTATCAGGTCATGCCGATGTAGGATTCTCTTAATGGTGGATGTAGATACTTTGGTACCTGATGCCTCCAACTCCTCCACCAGTTCCTTTGTTGTTGTCTTGTGGTTCAGTTTAATCTTTCGGACCAAAGTTTGTTCAGTCCTGGCAGTTAATTTGTCCCTCTTTCCTGAATGATACAGTGTCTGTGTGGTGCCAAGATTTTTATATTTGCATACAATTGATTGTACAGATGCTCGTGGTACCTTCAGTTGTTTGGAAATTGCTCCTATTGATGAACCGGACTTGTGGAGGTCCACAATTTGTCTTCTCAGTTCTTGCCTGAGTGGCTTGGATTTTCCCATGGTATCAAGGGCAAAATGGCAGTGGCTCTAAAGGTAGGCCCTTGAATACAGCCACAGGTGCCAAATAACTCCCAGTTAACTCATAATTATGACAATTGGCTAATCAGAAGCTTCTAAAAAGTCATGACATCAATTTCTGGAATCTTCCAGACTGTTTAAAGTGACAATGAACTTGGTGTATGTAAACTTTTGACTTTCTGGATTTCGGATATAGTGAATTAAAGCTGAAATAAATCTGTCTCTAATCCATTGTTTTAAAATGCCTTCTGATGTGAACAAAGTAGATACCCTAATTGACTTGCCAAAAGAAATGTATGGTAACATGACGTGCAGAGTTGCGGAAAACTGAGTTTGAATATCATTAGCCTGGGTGTATGTAAACTTTTGGCCTCAACTGTAGATCTCTATATCTTCGTATCTGGCTGTCTGTTTGGCTAGAACTTCTGTCAGGATTGGCAGGGTTGATGAACTGCCCTCAGGCTGTCCTCTTATGATGACAAGGAAGGAAGCGTCGTTATTTTGATCAAGCAACTCAACGTTTGCTTAACTTTATTCATTATTCAGCTAGTGATTGCGACATTAGCCACTTAAGCCGCGTTTCCACCGCAGGAACTATACCCCGGAACTAGGAACCTTTTGAGGAACTCAGTGCGTTTCCACCGCAGGAACTAGGGTCTAAATTTAGTTCTGGGGGCTTTGTTTTACCCCCCAAAAGGTTCCTGCTCGTGGGGTAGTACTTTCCGAAAGTACAGGAACCTTTTGGGTGGAGCTTGCAGCGCTGAACATTTCTGATTGGTCGAGTACTCACAGGATTTTTTTGTGTCTATTTTCAGGCGCCATGTTTGAAAATATGCAGGCGCAAAACAATTTATTTTCATAATAACTTCAAATCAAACTTGTATGTTATGCGGCGCAGTAGCCTACTTTTGGTTATAGCCTGCCAATGTCTTGGAATTATAACGTGTGCTCTTCTGTTCTTTTCTTGCTTTAGTATTCGTTTTATAAAATGCTAAGCATTCGTGCTGGGACAGCATATTACGTGCTAAAACATTCAAACGGATTAATTCGGTTGCTGAATATTTTCTTCCGGATTTTCTTAGCCCGTTGTAATTGACTCAAAACGTTTGATACAGTTATGTGAGGTATGCGGTAGTTCTGCGTAATTCACATTGGTGATACAGTAAAAGCAAACTGGAAATCACCTTCCGCACTTTTTGTCAGGGTAAAATAACAGGTTAATTCTAGTAATCGTACCTTTAGCTTTTTCAGACTACCGTAATTTTACTCTCCCATTCTTCAATTCCACAAAAAGACCAGGAAGACTATGGACTAATTTATGGTGCATGGTTCGCATCTGGAGGGCACACTTCGCTGCTCGGCTAGCAGTAACTTCGAAGGAAAACAAACGGTGGCTGTACCACTACTAATTTAAATTTTCACGCAAGTCCGAGTTTCGTTCTATTCTTGTCATTTTGCGATTAGCCTATATGGAATTGACGATGAGAAAGTAATCAAACAGCAAATTGTTTACAACGTGTGCATGTTTTCTGCTGTTGTTGCCAGTTAGCCTATATTGGAAATGTGAATGCATTCTGTCGCTTCGGATGTCAAGACATGAAAGCGAATGTTGGCATAAAAACATAATGAATGTGTTTGAGAGGATATATAAAACAGTTACAATCTGACTATTGGCCTGTTATATCCTATTTGTTTGCTTGACAGCGGTAAAATATGCCCAAACGGCTGCAGAAGAATATTTCAATTCCATGTGATTAAATCGATAAAAATCAATAAATACAAAAGTAACCATATATAGTCATTGTTGGTAACCCGTTGTATATAAGTGGAATAAACCCCTCCGGGCTGTCCCGGTTATTAGAAAATAATGTAGGCTACTTCGGTGGTAGTATGGGGTTACAGAAGAAATCATGACAGATGGACCGACGACAACGCCGCTTTTTCATACGTCAGTGGGCTAATTTGCCTAATCTTCGCGGGACTTTAGACCCCAGTGGAAACGCAGACAACCATTGGCTGAAGGAACCTTTTAGTTCCTGGTAAAGTAGTTCCTGGGACTGAAAGTTCCGGGTAATTTTGGTGGAAACGCGGCTTTAGAGCGCTAACTACATAGTTAAGTACCCATTTGTTTAAAGATCTAAATGCTCCATAGCACTTCTGTCAATCTACCAGCAGTAGGCAGCCAGGTGTCATATAAATGGACTATTTTATATGCGTGTTCATACGCAGGGCAGTAAAGTAAACAAACCAATATAGTGCAGTGTCACTTGTCAGTCTCTTACATTAGTCATGTCTCACGGGTAACCTCTGTACATACAATGATGAATCCCAGTTTGTGTCAATAAACGTTTAATGATACAACCATCATCCTAATTCATCCAACAAATACTACAACAGGAAGCCTAGCAACTGTGAATGGGTTGGTTATCGGCTATCCAGCAAGCGATAGGTTCTTAATCAGATGGGTTCTTAACTAGGCCAGCTAATGTTATCTAGTTCTTGGTGTGCTAAGTGGCTAATGTTGCAATCCCCCAGCTGAATAATGAATTGTTTGAGCACTGGATCAAAATAATGACATGTTCATTTGCTAATGCTAGTTGCTAAGAGTAGCTTTAGGCAGTGAAAAATGGAGCTTTAGATCGTGGACAACACGTGTGCACTTCAGCGTGACTACACATTTCTCGCAGGAATCGTAGCCAGTTGACTGTTAACTTCACTGCAGTGGTGATCGGACTTACACAAAGCAAGGGCTAGTGTGATGTTAGCCTTTATTAATCGCAATTCTACGAGGCCGTATGATGTAGCTAGCACATGTTTACTGTTACTTGTTCAATGGAATGTTCAAAGTAAAGCTGATCGATTAGTCTAGCCAGCTGACATCTTTATATTTAAAGCCAAGTTCACAGTAAAACACAAGCAGGTCGGATCGCAAAACTGATCATTCCAGGAAGCAACTGGTAGTTCAACATCCAAACTCCTCAAAAATCCCCATCTTCAACTGACTCCCATATAAATTTTTCACAATTTCCCCCCATACCTCCTTTTAAAATCCCCCATCTGTCATTGACCCAAACACATTTTTATTGTAATACTTCCCCAAATAATGTTTTTAATCCCCTACATTTAGGGGAATGTTCCCCAGTCTGGCAACCCAGTCATCAACCCTGCTACCCCGACAGCTGTATAGCTATCGATGCTAGGCATATGTATTAATATTTGCTCCTGTGCACAAATTGCTGAGCATAAGATATAGCTAGCAAGCGACAGTTTGTGACAGAGGAATGACTGCGAGTAGGCTATTCACAGTAGTCTAGCTAGCTGTCCCTCTCTAACTAACACATACACATGAGTAAATAAACACATTATGTATTTATGTACTGTGTGTGACAGAAGACTTACTGAGTGTCGCAAGGCTATACGTATTCAGAATGGTCTAACTAGCCCTCGCTAACCAATATAAATGCATATTATCTAAGTATTTATTATGTGTGTGTCAGAGGAATGGAGTGTAGGCTATATGTATTCACAATAGTCTAACAGCTAACATCTTTTATCTTTATTTTAATTTTTTAATTTTTTACATTTTTTTTGCGAGGGAACGCAATAATATTTTAAAAAATGTTCTCACCCACGTCTCTTCAGGGGCTACGTACGTACTAAAATATTTACATGGATATGTAAATACATATTTTGGGTTTGGCGGTGAATGGATCTGCTTCAGGTATTAGTGCACCCACCAGGGTGCATTACCCTATCTAACAGGGAGTACTATACATCTCCCCTACTAAACAGGAGGAATACCAGTAAACCCCCCCAGTATCTAGGAGCAGATCCAAACAGTAGGTGATGATGGGGTGGTGGAGGGTGAGCGCAATTCTGAGCAGCAGCAGTGAAGCAGGCAAAAGCAGCGCAGGCAAGCAGCAGCACTGAGGTGGTTTAATAAGGCACTCCATTGGTGATGTGTGCCTGTGATTGGATGGGTAAGAGAAGAGTGTTGTGTGTATGCAATTGGATGATTGTGGAAACGCACAAGTATGCGGTTAATGGAGCCAACCGATTTGTCAGCTGCGATTTTTGAGTTTCCTGACAGAACTTGCTTTGCGCATTCTGTGTATACCACTCATTAATTTCTAACTCTGATGTGTGTACAAGAGAGAAACTATGCAAATGGTTCAGTACACATTGTGTAAAACAGATTCTTCTGGATAGAGCTGCTGTAAGAGGATGAGTTTAACTGGAAGCTCTGTCTCCATGTGCTGTGAGTTTGAGCTGCAGTAAGAGGATGAGTTTAACTGGAAGCTCTGTCTCCATGTTTTGTTCACAGGATCCAGCAGTCACTGAAGTCCAGCTCTTTCGAAGAGAAGAGTTCAGATAAATTATCTTCCGCAAAAAAGGTATGAGATCTTTTTTAATTGGTTATGTGTTTTCTTTGTGCAGTAAATCCATTTGAGTATATATAATGCCTATATAATTTAGTGCAAGGATAATGTTTACAAGTGCCTGACATTGCCCTTAACATTAATAACATATTGCACCTTTTTTATATTATTCATGACCATCTAAAGTGGAATATCATATGAACACAATAAACCAGCTTTTTACTTAGAACATTTTTTATTGCATTTTTTAAATGTTTATTTTAATGATCTTAGTGCATGGTCTAAAGTGCATGGTACAAGTGCATTTAGGTTTTGTCCAAACCCACTTATACTTGTTTAACAGTGGATTATTTGAGCGCAATGTAAGGCACAAGGTTCCAATGGGCTGATCCTACTGTCTTAATTTATAGGTGTGTCCTGGGCATAAACGTGATAAACCAATCAGCATATCATCTCACATTCTTTATAAAAGCCACCTGCACTTGCACCTTGGTGGATTGATAGTATAATGGTGGAAGTCTTAGAAAAAACAGATTTACCTCTGTCATAAAAGACCTGTTTCTGTGTGAGTCCATTAAAATTCGGAGATCTAAAAAACGACCATCATGCTCAGTGAATCCCGCAGAACATATTTGAAAATAAATCATAAAAAGGTGATTTAAAATGTCGAAATAAATGCAGTATTCGCAGGGCAATGTTGTGGATTTTTTAAATCAAATGAACCATTCTATCTGCATAACAGGCTGTAGATGAAGCAGCTCTTCTGCCAGCTGATTCCTCCTCGCCTGTGCTGCTGGGGTATCTCGGTTCATTAATATGCATCAGCACGTACAGTTCAGCATCCTGCCTTCTAAAGTCCTATAATGTGTCCTCATTTATGTCTGAGATATCCATGACTTGCAACACACAACATGCCACAAAAGAATATTCAGGCCTTCTGAGGGCTGTACTGTAAAGTTCCGCCTGACTTATGCAAACATCTGAAGTGCATTTTCAGCATTCCAAACGTCCTCTCTATTGGGCTACAGTGCATGGTTTTGTGAGTTTTCGTTTGAATCACTATTCACACACTCTATTATATTATCGTCACCCATGTCTTTAACGGATAGCCATTGTCCCCTAACAGCCACCCCTCCAGGAGTGGGATTCCCCCAGAAGACGGCAGGTATGACTGAGTTGGCCAATATAAAGTAGTCATGTCTTTATCCAAAATAATCTGCAAATACAAATACAAGTCACATCACAAAATGTCAATGTTACAGTTCACATTTATTATGACCTATTTATTTGTCATGTGTTCATTTATTATTGTGATGCAGCACACGTCTTCATGTGTTTATTTCACACTGATACAGCACACCTCTTCATGTGTTTATTTCACACTGATACAGCACACCTCTTCATGTGTTTATTTCACACTGGTGCAGCACACCTCTTCATGTGTTTATTTCACACTGATACAGCACACCTCTTCATGTGTTTATTTCACTCTGATACAGCACACCTCTTCATGTGTTTATTTCAGTCTCTGATACAGCACACCTCTTCCTGTGTTTGTTTCAGTCTCTCCTGCGCACTCTGATGAAGTTAGAGAAGGATGAGAAGTTGAAATGGTTTAAGAGCCACCTGAGACAGGATTTCCCAGAATGCTTTAAGAGTTTGCCTGAAGAGTCTGTGCTGGATAACTTTATGACACGTGTGAAGAAATTGTTCAAGAGAGAGCAGGAGGATCCTGAGGCCCTGTACATAGTTGAGAAGATGCTGGAGACCTGTGGCAGTGAGAGGTCTCTGAAGATCACACTCCACATCCTGAGGAACATGAAGCAGAAGGATCTTGCTGACTCACTGGAGAGAGATGAAAAGCACAGTAAGAGTTTTCCCTCACTGCTACTGTGTGTCCATTAGAATTCTGAACTGAGTTTAGATAGTAAATCTAACAATGATTTATAGCATCTACACTTTCATAATAGTGTTTTACATTGACAATGTTACATATATAAAATGCCACAAATAACATGTATACAAAGGCATTTACATTTATTAAAATATTGCCTCAAACAGTGAATATGGGGACAAGTAAATGAACAAGATTAAATGTCCTAGATTGGGGTTTAAATCTTTTGCTCAAAAACCAGTAACGAGACCATCAGACAGACTGCCCTGAGTTTGTATCCAGGAATCAAACTCAGCGGTCAGTATAAAAGTATTAGATTATAAGGACTTCCGGGTGTCTCACGCTGTAAAGAAGCTCATTCCAAAAGCAAAAGCATGACCCTGCAACAGGGTGTTTGAGTCCTACATGTGCGTCTGCAGATGTGCAAACCGAGAATATGATGACCCCTTTATCCTATCCTGTTTATTAATTATCATTAATTCACCAAATTCATTGATAGGTCAGTCTACAGAAAACTGGTGGAATCAACCAACAAGTCAAAACAAGCTCTATATTAGGTTTTAAGATTAGCTAATTGAATTTACTACAAAGCAGTCAAATAGATTAATGCGTTGAACTCATACATTTTTTATTGAATGCAGGCTCACTACTTCTAAATTACAAAACAGAAGATATACAACAAAACATTAAACGATTGATTATGAAATACCAGAAAAGAGAGAGAGAGAGATGGATAAGCCAGACCTTGCCAAAGTGTTACCCACTTCCATCAATATATTTTTCTGTGTTTTCTCTGAAACTGAGACTTTGAATAAACTGAATAGAATAGCTACATGACAACTGAGTGAAATATATCCGATTTGTGTGTGTGCCGTTCCAGAAAACCACCAAAGCTGCGCGTTCTCTGTGGAATTGATAAGAGGAGAGTGATGGTGCATATTGCACTTTGTATTTCTTTAACTACTTTTTCTGTTTTGCGTTTTGTCATGCACATTTTAGCGCTTTTCTCAGTGTTCCTGTAATATGCCTCCATACATTTTCCCTTAGCCTATATAACAAAACCGCTAAAAGTTACAAATGTTAAAATTGATTCAGTTGCGTACTTTACTTCAAGAAAATAGTTTTGCAGTGTACGGTTTTGTAAGCGGTAGTACGCAGTAAAACAACAAGGCCTTACTAGAGTTAAATAATTACAGGTTGTTGGCTAATGACACACCCAGCACTGGCTCATGTGACTCTAAAATATCTGACCTGCCCCCCAACGAGTGTTTCAAGCAACTTTCAGTATAGCAAGGGATGTTGTGTCTCCCCAACGCAGACTGCCCCCAGGTCATGTGTAGGAGCTTGTCTTTTCAAAATAATACTTGTGGAAGTTTGAATAAAGCATAATGGCTGAAGATGTATTACACCCCTGGAAGCTTTTTGGTTTTTTCTTTTCTTTACCTAAGCTTATTCAAATGAAACATACAGCTAAAGAGGAAAGAAAAAAATATTAACAAACAGAAAATAACAAAACATTTTAGCCTAACATTATGTAGTTTTTTTTTTTTTTTTTCATTAGGGGTTCATTGAATACAGTAGTTAATAATCAAGATGAGAAACAATTTTTTAATCATAAAAGCATTTTTTCAGTTTAATTGACTTCACTGTCCCTTAGGTAGGGGTGGTGGGGCTCATGCTGTTTGTAAGAGTAAGAATGGGTGCTATGTTTTGATTCATGAAATCATTTTTCCTATGTCTTATTAACCTACGTTTAATGTTACCTGGTCTGGCACCTGCGTTTTCAATACAGTGATTTAGGGTTTCATTTGATGCATTTGCCTCTACGGCAGAGGTTCTGCCAGCCAGAGAGAAATAGGCTACTTGCAGGGTTCCGACAGTAGGAGGCAGCAGATTGTATCTTTTTTGTCATGGTCCTATGTTCCTGTCTGTGTGTTTCCTTGTTGGGCCGCCAGATGGCGGCACTTCGGTTTTGTGTCCTGTTTAATTGTATTATTATTTTCAATTATCCAATTTGTGTTTGCTGCTTGTCTCGTTTTCCCTTCCCTCTGTGGCCTGATTGTTCATGGTGCCCTCCTGTGTCTCGTCAGTGTCTGTTCTATTTAAGTTTCCCTCTTGCTTGACTCAGGTGCTGGATCCTTGTGGTCATGTTGTTTGTGTGCCCCTACCAAGTACCTGCTCCTCGTGTTTTGTTGGATTTCCTAGATTTTCTTTGTTCCGGTGTTCTAAGTTTCCTTAGTTTGTTGAAGGTCGCCCTGCGAGGCTTTTTGTTCCCTTTTGTTCCCTTTTGTTCCCTTCTTTCAAGTAAAGTCTTTTGTTCTCCTTCCATTTTGGAGTTTTGTGTTTTTTCCCTCTGCATTTGGGTCCCAACCCCCCACGCAACCTGACATTTTTATCTATGTTTTTTTCTCAGAGACAGCTTCCATCATTCTGCATTGAGAAATTGTACTTGATGTCACACTGCGTTGTATTTCGGGGTGACTGGCCATCTTTAGAGAAACGCTTAGCTCTGTGGCTTTGAGATATCATTTGGACGCTATTTGGGAAAAATAAAGCCCCAGCTAATAGTGGCCTGGTATCGGGTACCATACTTTAGGATAGTGGTCAGTGTAGTCGCCATTCAAGTATTTTTATGGATCCGATCCCTAACTCACTTGTCATATTGTAAGTCTGCAATATCAAACCTGTGTAAGACCCTGGTCAATCCCGTTTTGGCGATTTTTCAGAAAACATATTTTTACAGTTAATTTTTCATGTTCAATGTCAGAAATGCTTCAGCTATAATCAAATAGCAACATATAAATTGTTAACTTGCC
>NC_057948.1:2753603-2766399 GCF_018555375.3 Anguilla rostrata
GTAATAGCATTGTAACACTGAGCTACTGTACACTAACATTACGCTCTATAGCAGTCTCAAACTCTGGACATTACACCCACATAAAGACAGGCTTTGATTCCACATGTCTTAGCTTGAAAACGTTTTAATTGTCGCTGGCTAATGGTAGGCATCCTTACCGATCCAGCGCATTCTGCGAAAAGTTCTTTTGTTCTGAGAAAATGGGCAATGCAAATACTAACTGCACTGGTTATTGTAATACTGGAGTGCCTGTGGGCTCCAGAATTAAAACCCAAGTCTTGTGGGTCTCTTCATTTTTGGCAAAATAAAAGAATGTATTGCTTTGTCTACATCCAGAGAAGGGGCAATGCTTAGGCATTTTCAATTTAGCTTGCCTAGCGTGCACAAAAGTGGCAAGAGCATTATTTACACATTACATGTAGAAGACTTTCACTGGACTTAAGGGTTTGTTGCATAACTAACACCCAATGAACCCTGCCCATTGCAAACCTGGCGTTTAGCCAAGGGAGAGAGCAAGCCAATTTCGGCACAGGCTTTTATTTGTTTTTTCTATTTTTGTTTTCTGCAATAATCGTTTGAAAGTATTTCTGGGCCATTTGTGAATGTGAACCAGTAATAAAACGACACATCAGCAAAGAATTCACAGATTGTTGTGCAGATAACTAAAAGCAGTGAAATGTTGCTATGGATTTTCCAAGACATCCCAAAACCTCTCCAAATTGCACATTTTAGATAACGTTTTGAACAGGTTATCTACACTACAAAAGAAGTTTTCTGCTCTCAAAATCGCATATTTTGAATTAACAACTGAGGTGAACATGTTTTTGGGAGTTAATTTCTTACAGCAGTTAACATTATGCTAAATGTTGAAATACCAATGTTACAGTAGCTGGCAGGAAATAGCAGAAATTATAACAGAAAACAAATATTAGTTTGAGTTGAACTTGCTTTGCTGCTGCTGCCGTTACTCACTTTGCTAGAGATTTCATCCATTAGAAGCTTTGCAAAAGAAAGAGACGGTCTGGTCTGTATCTGTTGCTGCTGCAGTGGCTGATTGCAATGTCAGCTGCAAGTGTGTTGTTCACATTCCGAACATTCCACTAGTGTTAATTAATGGGACAATTTCTTGGTAAACATAAATACAATATGAATAAAAAATGTAAACAAAATGGTAAATATCTCAAAAATATTTGTACTACTGACAAGAAAAGCACAAGCAACTAATTGAAGCTACAAGATGAAAAAGGTAGGTCTTGCTGAAAAACTGTAGGAGTAGCGTACAGGATGTTTACTTGATGTGGAATAAGAAGAAATAATAAGGAGAACACTAAATTCACATCAGTAAACTTACATGCCCACCAGTAGGGCTCTCACATGGTCTAGAGCACACTCTCCAAACCAATCGGAACTTTCTCAATATGGAAATAATTCCTCTAATTGAGATTTGCTTTTTCGAGCTCTTCAATTACTGTTATCACAGTGAAAAAACCTTTTCTTCGATCCACCATAGTTATGAATTCATTTCATAGTACAATGCTAAGCTGTTTTGAGAGCGAGCTCGCTTCAGTCTGCATGCACTCTCTGCTTGTCAGCACAATCTGCATTACGCACAGGGAGTGGAGGCAGATATGCACTTAGGTTACTAGCAAATGGCAGGACCCACAGACAGCAATGATGGCTCATTTGACAGGTGACAGTCTTGTTTAATTCATTCTGTAACTTGATTGACTTAAAAGTAAACCTATCGCTGTTCAGATAACCAAATGACAGTCTGGTTCCGGTTCCGGTGCGCCGTGGAAAGGCTGCACTGACAATGGCTCCGCAACCAACTCGTAGCTATTTGTTTACTATCTTGTTAATTATTATTTTTATTGTTTTTATCTTTGCACATACTGCACTGTCGCTCATACAGTATGATCGACAAGCACTTTTGGGAGTTCGTTCGGCACTGGACACGAACTTTTTTTCAACTTACCGGAGTACGTGCTGCGACCCCTTTGTCCTGCCGCCGCCGTGTTTACCAATACGCCGACGAAGGAGAAAGAAAAGAGGCAAACGTGCCGGTATCCTATGCAGATCTCGGACGAGACACTGCAACCCGCCGTTACCGAGCATTTTACTGGCAAATGTTCAATCACTTGATAACAAAATGGACGATCTACACGCACGGATTAACTTCCAGCGGGACATTGCAAACTGCTGCGTGCTGGCGTTCACTGAGACCTGGCTAGACCCTGCGGTGCCTGACTCGGCTGCTACTCCGGCTGGATTTTCCATCTACCGGCAGGACAGAACTACGGAGTCAGGTAAACGCAGAGGCGGAGGGGTGTGCATTATGGTTAACTCTCGCTGGGGTACGGATGTAGCAGTACTCGCTAAACACTGCTCACCAAACCTGGAGCTCTTAACTATAAAAGTCCGTCCCTTCTACCTCCCTCGGGAATTCAGCTCCGCTATAATCACAGCCGTCTATATACCCCCGCTGGCGGATAAAACGCGCGTGCTAGAAGACCTTTACGGAGTAATTAATGGACTAGAGAATGCTCACCCTGAGGCAGCTTCTATTGTTGTTGGCGATTTCAATAGGGTTAATATGAGGAAAGCTTTGCCTAAATATCACCAGCACATTGACTTTCCTACCCGTGGTGACCAGACTCTCGACCATTGTTATACTCAAATACGGGACAGCTATAAACCCCTCCCCCGCCCTGCCTTTGGTAAGGCGGATCACACCTCCATTCTTCTCCTCCCAACCTACAAACAACGACTAAAACAGGAAAAACCGGTTTTTCGGGCAGTCCAACGCTGGAGTGAGGAATCCATTGCCACCCTCCAGGACTGTTTTGAAACCACAGACTGGCAGATGTTCTGTGTTGCAGCTGATGGGGACATTGATGAATACACAGACTCTGTCTCAGCCTACATCTCCAAGTGCATTGATGATGTCATCCCGAAAATCAATGTCAGGATCTTCCCCAATCAGAAGCCCTGGGTTAATGGTGATGTCCATGCAAAGCTCAGAGCACGGTCCTCTGCCCATAGCTCTGGGGACCTGGAGGCCTTGAGGAAGTCCAGATATGACCTACGGAAAGCCATCAGAGACGCCAAAAGAGCCTACAGGGACAAGTTGGAGTCTGATTACCACAGCTCCGACCCAAGACGCATGTGGTATGGACTGCGTTCCATCACAGACTACAAAGGGAGAAATAGCAGTGATGCCCAGCCCGCCGCCTCTCTTCCGGACGAGCTCAACATCTTCTATGCACGGTTTGAGGCAAGCAACGCCATCCCTACTGTAAGGCTAGATGAGGACCAGGACGACTGCACTCTGTCCCTATCTACGGCTGACGTGAGGAGAGCTTTTAAAAAAGTTAACCCTCGGAAGTCACCAGGGCCGGATGGCATTCCAGGCCGTGTCCTCAGCGCGTGTGCCGACCAGCTAGCGGAGGTATTCACCGCTATATTCAACCTCTCCCTGAACCAGTCTGCAGTCCCCACCTGCTTCAAACAGACCATCATTGTTCCTGTACCTAAGAAACCTGCCATCTCCTGCTGGAATGACTACCGCCCTGTAGCACTGACCTCCATCATCATGAAGTGCTTCGAGCGGCTAGTCAGGACCCACATCTGCTCCCTTCTTCCTGACACCTTGGACCCCCTCCAATTCGCATACCGCCCCAACAGATCTACAGACGACGCCATCGCACTGACAGTGCACACCGCCCTCTCCCACCTGGATAAAGGAGACACCTATGTGAGGATGCTGTTTATAGACTACAGCTCAGCATTCAACACAATTGTGCCTGCTAAGCTCGTTCCCAAGCTCAGGAACCTGGGTCTGAACACCTCCCTCTGCAACTGGATCCTGGACTTCCTGACGGGCAGACCCCAGGTGGTGAGAATGGGTAACCTCACCTCTTCTGCACTGACCCTGAGCACCGGAGCCCCTCAGGGCTGCGTACTCAGTCCCCTCCTGTACGCCCTGTTCACGCACGACTGTGTGGCCACACGCAGCTCCAATGCCATCTTCAAGTTTGCAGACGACACCACCATCCTAGGTCTCATCTCCAACAACGATGAGACCGCCTACAGAGAGGAGGTCAGTGTCTTGGCAACATGGTGCCAGGACAATAACCTCTCCCTCAACGTCTGCAAGACTAAGGAGATGATCGTGGACTTCAGGAAGCGACAGGGGGGGGGTCACGCCCCCATTCACATCGACGGAGCTGAAGTGGAGAGAGTCTCCTGCTTCAAGTTCCTCGGTGTGGTCATAAATGATAACCTCACCTGGTCCAGGCAATCAGACGCAGCAGTGAAAACTGCCCAAAAGCGCCTATACTTCCTGAGGAGACTCAAGAAGTTTGGAATGTCTGCTAAGACCCTCATCAATTTCTACAGGTGCACCATCGAGAGCATCCTCACTGGCTGCATTACTGCCTGGTACGGCAGCTGCTCCGCTGCTGACCACAAAGCCCTCCAGAGGGTGGTGAAGACAGCGGAGCGCATCATTGGCTGCCACCTCCCATCTGTGCGAGGCATCTACCACACACGATGCCTCAGGAAAGCACAGAAAATCATAACAGACTTCAGCCACCCAGGCTATGGTCTGTTCTCACTGCTGCCGTCTGGCAGACGCTTCCGGAGCATCCGGGCACGGACGACCAGACTCACAAACAGTTTTTTCCCTCAGGCCATCAGGCTTCTCAACCAGCAACATAAATCCCTGGGATCACATTGATCACATGTCCTCCTGTGTATGCTATGTACGTTCAATGTACAATCTTATGCACATATCCATCAGCACTCCTGCACTTTATATATGGTTAATATTTAAATATTTAATACTCCTATTCCCACTGTCCATATCCCCCATCTGTACAGGCTGGTACTTATTTGCTGTTAATATTTAACACTTTGTTTAATATTATGTGTATTTTTATTATGTGTGATATTTCTTTGATATATTTTAGATATTTTCGATATTTTGCTTTTGCTTCTACGTAGTTGCTGCCTGCCATGTCACAAGAATTTCTTTGCTCAGAATGACCTGTGTTATACTGTGCACTTGACAAATAAAAACACTTTGACTTTGACTTTGCCTACTGAACAAAATAGTATATGTAAAAACAGCATCGGGTGGTCAGATATGCCGGCCAAGTTTCAGGTTGATGCTTGACAGATTGAGTTGAAAATGGAACCTGAACTGGCTAACAGTCTTAACTTGAATATGAGCAGGGGCATTTGGGATTACAGAAATTCTTACATTGACAAAAGACCCATAAAGATGCAAGTATTGGATATACCAAAAGTGACTGCAGTGTAAGTACATTACATATGGAATTTAAAACTTTTGTCTGAATGATTGTTTTGGTGATCTGAGGTGCTGTTCTGAAAGCTTAAATGGAATACATTTTTTCATGAAAAAATAAGAGAGGCAAAGTAATTGTGGAAAGTATAAAAAACATGTTTCATGATGTGGGTTAGTGTGCAATGAGTGATTAGGGGATGGGGAGACTCCTTTTGTTTTACTGACATGTATTGCCATTAGCGCTGATAAGGGAGCGAGTGGTGTTGCTGGGCCAATAGAGAGTCTGTTGCAGCCGTTGAGCTTGAATTTGTGACATGTTTAAAGCCCCTTCTTTAATAAATTGCAAATCTTTACTTTGTCCCCATTCTGTGGGCGCTGCTGCCCATACCACTAGGGGGCAGGAGGGAAATATACCTTTCAGTGTCATTGTCACCTTTCAGGTGTAGGTGGGTGTATTATATCACATTCAGGTGTATGTGGGGTTTATTATGTCATCGCCAGATGTGCAGTGACATAGAGCTATGGTAAGAAGATGAATTTAACTGGATTCTCTGTCTCTATGTTTTGTTCACAGGGTCCAGGTAGAAAGAGCAGGGTCACCTGTACCCAGCTGTCTGTCTATGAAGAGTGATGATTCAATGGAACATCCACTCAAATTCAGAGGAGAGTTCCCAGGTGATCAAAGGTAATTAAATAGACTTAAATTGACTCTATTTAACCCCTTAACCCCAAGCATTTAAAAAGGCAATTTCCACCTGGTTTGCAGTGCTCTTAAAGGTCCAGGAAACTAGATTTTTGTTATATTCCCCAGAAGTGACAACAGATTTTCTTCTTAATGCTTCTTTCACGTTTTTAACCGAATTAGAACCATTGAATAGTAATAGACACGGTTAGATTATTGCGACCTGTTTAGCAGACATGGGCAGGTTGGGTGTGTATCCTGCGCTCATTAACATTCATACCTGTAAGACACGTCATACAGTATGTAAACCGTTTCTCATCGCTAGCTAGGTGAGAGCTGGTTAGAGCAGATTGTCCCATGCGGTACCCAACGAAATGAAAGAAAGCAACATAAACTAGGCGTTCCCATCATATAATTAAACCTGAAGATTATTCAACTTGTAATAGCATTGTAACACTGAGCTACTGTACACTAACATTACGCTCTATAGCAGTCTCAAACTCTGGACATTACACCCACATAAAGACAGGCTTTGATTCCACATGTCTTAGCTTGAAAACGTTTTAATTGTCGCTGGCTAATGGTAGGCATCCTTACCGATCCAGCGCATTCTGCGAAAAGTTCTTTTGTTCTGAGAAAATGGGCAATGCAAATACTAACTGCACTGGTTATTGTAATACTGGAGTGCCTGTGGGCTCCAGAATTAAAACCCAAGTCTTGTGGGTCTCTTCATTTTTGGCAAAATAAAAGAATGTATTGCTTTGTCTACATCCAGAGAAGGGGCAATGCTTAGGCATTTTCAATTTAGCTTGCCTAGCGTGCACAAAAGTGGCAAGAGCATTATTTACACATTACATGTAGAAGACTTTCACTGGACTTAAGGGTTTGTTGCATAACTAACACCCAATGAACCCTGCCCATTGCAAACCTGGCGTTTAGCCAAGGGAGAGAGCAAGCCAATTTCGGCACAGGCTTTTATTTGTTTTTTCTATTTTTGTTTTCTGCAAGAATCGTTTGAAAGTATTTCTGGGCCATTTGTGAATGTGAACCAGTAATAAAACGACACATCAGCAAAGAATTCACAGATTGTTGTGCAGATAACTAAAAGCAGTGAAATGTTGCTATGGATTTTCCAAGACATCCCAAAACCTCTCCAAATTGCACATTTTAGATAACGTTTTGAACAGGTTATCTACACTACAAAAGAAGTTTTCTGCTCTCAAAATCGCATATTTTGAATTAACAACTGAGGTGAACATGTTTTTGGGAGTTAATTTCTTACAGCAGTTAACATTATGCTAAATGTTGAAATACCAATGTTACAGTAGCTGGCAGGAAATAGCAGAAATTATAACAGAAAACTAATATTAGTTTGAGTTGAACTTGCTTTGCTGCTGCTGCCGTTACTCACTTTGCTAGAGATTTCATCCATTAGAAGCTTTGCAAAAGAAAGAGACGGTCTGGTCTGTATCTGTTGCTGCTGCAGTGGCTGATTGCAATGTCAGCTGCAAGTGTGTTGTTCACATTCCGAACATTCCACTAGTGTTAATTAATGGGACAATTTCTTGGTAAACATAAATACAATATGAATAAAAAATGTAAACAAAAATGGTAAATATCTCAAAAATATTTGTACTACTGACAAGAAAAGCACAAGCAACTAATTGAAGCTACAAGATGAAAAAGGTAGGTCTTGCTGAAAAACTGTAGGAGTAGCGTACAGGATGTTTACTTGATGTGGAATAAGAAGAAATAATAAGGAGAACACTAAATTCACATCAGTAAACTTACATGCCCACCAGTAGGGCTCTCACATGGTCTAGAGCACACTCTCCAAACCAATCGGAACTTTCTCAATATGGAAATAATTCCTCTAATTGAGATTTGCTTTTTCGAGCTCTTCAATTACTGTTATCACAGTGAAAAAACCTTTTCTTCGATCCACCATAGTTATGAATTCATTTCATAGTACAATGCTAAGCTGTTTTGAGGGCGAGCTCGCTTCAGTCTGCATGCACTCTCTGCTTGTCAGCACAATCTGCATTACGCACAGGGAGTGGAGGCAGATATGCACTTAGGTTACTAGCAAATGGCAGGACCCACAGACAGCAATGATGGCTCATTTGACAGGTGACAGTCTTGTTTAATTCATTCTGTAACTTGATTGACGTAAAAGTAAACCTATCGCTGTTCAGATAACCAAATGCCTACTGAACAAAATAGTATATGTAAAGACAGCATCGGGTGGTCAGATATGCCGGCCAAGTTTCAGGTTGATGCTTGACAGATTGAGTTGAAAATGGAACCTGAACTGGCTAACAGTCTTAACTTGAATATGAGCAGGGGCATTTGGGATTACAGAAATTCTTACATTGACAAAAGACCCATAAAGATGCAAGTATTGGATATACCAAAAGTGTAAGTGCATTACATATGGAATTTAAAACTTTTTTCTGAATGATTGTTTTTGTGATCTGAGGTGCTGTTCTGACAGCTTAAATGGAATACATTTTTTCATGCACTTGTCAGTCTCTTACATTAGTTATGTCTCATGGGTAACCTCTGTACGTACAATGATGAATCCCAGTTTGTGTCAATAAACGTTTAATGAAACAACCATCATCCTCATTCATCCAACAAATACTACAACAGGAAGCCTAGCAACTGCTAATGGGTTGGTTATTGGCTAGCCAGCAAGCGATAGGTTCTTAATCAGATGGGTTCTTAACTAGGCCAGCTAATGTTATCTAGTTCTTGGCGTGCTAAGTGGCTAATGTTGCAATCCCCCAGCTGAATAATGAATTAAATGCTAAGAAAATGTTCCAAATGTTTGAGCACTGGATCAAAATAATGACATGTTCATTTCCCAATGTTAGTTGCTAAGAGTAGCTTTAGGCAGTGCAAAATGGAGCTTTAGATCATGGACGACACGTGTGCACTTCAGCGTGACTACATATTTCTCGCAGGAATCGTAGCCAGTTGACTGTTAACTTCACTGCAGTGGTGATCGGACTTACACGAAGCAAGGGCTAGTGTGATGTTAGCCTTTATTAATCGCAATTCTATGAGGCCGTATGATGTAGCTAGCACATCTGTTTACTGTTACTTGTTCAATGGAATGTTCAAAGTAAAGCTGATCGATTAGTCTAGCCAGCTGACATCTTTATATTTAAAGCCAAGTTCACAGTGAAACATAAGCAGGTCGAATCGCAAAACTGATCATTCCAGGAAGCAACTGGTAGTTCAACATCCAAACTCCTCAAAAATCCCCATCTTCAATGACTCCCATACAAATTTCTCACAATTTTCCCCCATACCTCCTTTTAAAATCCCCCATCTGTCATTGACCCAAACACATTTTTATTGTAATACTTCCCCAAATAATGTTTTTAAACCCCTGCATTTAGGGGAATGTTCCCCAGTCTGGCAACCCAGTCATCAACCCTGCTACCCCGGCAGCTGTATAGCTATCAATGCTAGGCATATGTATTAGTATTTGCTCCTGTGCACAAATTGCTGAGCATAAGATATAGCTAGCAAGATACAGTTTGTGACAAAGGAATGACTGTGAGTAGGCTATTCACAGTAGTCTAGCTAGCTGTCCCTCTCTAACTAACACATACACATGAGTAAATAAACACATTATGTATTTATGTACTGTGTGTGACAGAAGACTTACTGAGTGTCACAAGGCTATACGTATTCAGAATGGTCTAACTAGCCCTCGCTAACCAATATAAATGCATATTATCTAAGTATTTATTATGTGTGTGTCAGAGGAATGGAGTGTAGGCTATATGTATTCACAATAATCTAACAGCTAACATCTTTTATCTTTATTTTAATTTTTAACATTTTTTTGCAAGGGATCGCAATAATATTTTTAAAAATGTTCTCACCCACGTCTCTTCAGGGGCTAAGTACGTACTAAAATATTTACCTGGATATGTAAATACATATTTTGGGTTTGGCGGTGAATGGATCTGCTTCAGGTATTAGTGCACGCACCAGGGTGCATTACCCTATCTAACAGGGAGTACTATACATCTCCCCTACTAAACAGGAGGAATACCAGTAAACCCCCCAGTATCTAGGAGCAGATCCAAACAGTAGGTGATGATGGGGTGGTGGAGGGTGAGTGCAGTTCTGAGCAGCAGCAGTGAAGCAGGCAAAAGCAGTGCAGGCAAGCAGCAGCACTGAGAGGTCTATTGTTGGCTTAAAATGGCGCTCAATTGGTGATGTGTGCCTGTGATTGGATGGGTAAGAGAAGAGTGTTGTATGTATGCAATTGGATGATTGTGGAAACGCGTGAGTATGCGGTTAATGGAGCCAACCGATTTGTCAGCTGCGATATTTGAGTTTCCTGACAGAACTTGCTTTGTGCATTCTGTGCGTACCACTCATTCATTTCTAACTCTGATGTGTGTACAAGAGAGAAACTATGCAAATGGTTCAGTACACATTGTGTAAAACAGATTCTTCTGGATAGAGCTGCTGTAAGAGGATGATTTTAACTGGAAGCTCTGTCTCCATGTGCTGTGAGTTAGAGCTGCAGTAAGAGGATGAGTTTAACTGGAAGCTCTGTCTCCATGTTTTGTTCACAGGATCCAGCAGTCACTGAAGTCCAGCCCTTCCGAAGGGAAGAGTTCAGATAAATTATCTTCCGCAAAAAAGGTATGAGATCATTTTTAATTGGTTATGTGTTTTCTTTGTGCAGTAAATCCATTTGAGTATATATAATGCCTATATAATTTAGTGCAAGAATAATGTTTACAAGTGCCTGACATTGCCCTTAACATTAATAACATATTGCACCTTATGCAATATATATATATATATATATATATATATATATATATATTATTCATGACCATCTAAAGTGGAATATCATATGAACACAATAAATCAGCTTTTTACTTAAACATGCAATAAAAAATGCTCTATTTTAATGATCTTAGCGCATGGTCTAAAGTGCATGGTACAAGTGCATTTAGGTTTTGCCCAAACCCACTTATACTCGTTTAACAATGGATTATTTGAGCACAATGTAAGGCACTGCCAGACAATCGGTCTTACCTCCTGAGCTATGTCGCCCCTACATGTGTAACCATACAAGTCACATCACAAAATGTCAATGTTATGGTTCACATGTATTATGACCTATTTATTTGTCATGTGCTCATTTATTATTGTGATGCAGCACACCTCTTCATGTGTTTATTTCACATTGATACAGCACACCTCTTCATGTGTTTATTTCACACAGATACAGCACACCTCTTCATGTGTTTATTTCACTCTGATACAGCACACCTCTTCATGTGTTTATTTCACACTCTGATACAGCACACCACTTCATGTGTTTATTTCACACACTGATACAGCACACCTCTTCATGTGTTTATTTCACACTGATACAGCACACCTCTTCATGTGTTTATTTCACACTGATACAGCACACCTCTTCATGTGTTTATTTCACACTGATACAGCACACCTCTACATGTGTTTATTTCACACTGATACAGCACACCTCTACATGTGTTTATTTCACACTGATACAGCACACCTCTTCATCTGTTTATTTCAGTCTCTCCTGCGCAATCTGAAGAAGCTGAAGAAGGATGAGTTGAAACAGTTTAAGAGCCATCTGAGTCAGGATTGCCCAGAATGCCTTAAAATTATGTCTGAAGATCCTTCTGTACTGGATAAGTTTATGAAGATCAATAAATTATTTGAGAGTCATCAAATTTCTGATTACCCAGAATGCATTGAGAGAGAACAGGAAGATTCTGAGGCTGTGTACACAGTTGAGAAGATGCTGGAGACCTGTGGCAGTGAGAGGTCTCTGAAGATCACACTCCACATCCTGAGGAACATGAAGCAGAAGGATCTTGTCGACTCACTGGAGAGAGATGAGCACAGTAAGAGTTTTCCCTCACTGCTACTGTGTGTCCATTAGAATTCTGAACTGAGTTTAGATAGCAAATCTAACAATGATTTATAGCATCTACACTTTCATAATAGTGTTTTACATTGACGATATTACATATATAGAATGCCACAAATAACATGTATACAAAGGCATTTACATTTATTAAAATATTGCCTCAAGCAGTGATTATGGGGACAAGTAAATGAACAAGATTAAATGTCCTTGAGGGGGGTTAAATCTTTTGCTCAAAAACCAGTAACGAGACTACTGTCCCATCAGACAGACTGCCCTGAGTTTGTATCCAGGAATCAAACTCAGCAGTCAGTATAAAAGTATTAGATTATAAGGACTTCCGGGTGTCTCACGCTGTAAAGAAGCTCGTTCCAAAAGCAAAAGCATGACCCTGCAACGGGGTGTTTGAGTCCTACTTGTGCGCCTGCAGATGTGCAAACCAAGAATATGACGACCCCTTTATCCTATCCTATTTATTAATTGTCATTTAATTCACCAAATTCATTGATAGGTCAGTCTACAGAAAACTGGTGGAATCAACCAACAAGTCAAAACAAGCTCTATATTAGGTTTTAAGATTAGCTAATTGAATTTACTACAAAGCAGTCAAATAGATTAATGCGTTGAAATCATACATTTTTTATTGAATGCAGGCTCACTACTTCTAAATTACAAAACAGAAGACATACAACAAAACATTAAACAATTGATTATGAAATACCAGAAAAGAGAGAGAGAGAGACTGATAAGCCAGACCTTGCCAAAGTGTTACCCTCTTCCATCGATATATTTCTGTGTGTTCTCTGAAACTGAGACTTTGAATAAACTGAATAAAATAGCTACATGACAACTGAGTGAA
>NC_057948.1:2766494-2771670 GCF_018555375.3 Anguilla rostrata
GTTGGCTCACAGCTGTTATGATGGTGCTTTTTCTTGTTAAATTTCTGCAATAAATGACCCTGGATCCATTACCTGCAGTATCAGAGTTAAACTTCCCCTCCCTCCATTCCTCACTCTGTCCCTATATTCTAGCTGTTAACACAGCTCAGACAGGAGTGGCTTCATATTTCATGTGAATTAATCAACAAGGAGCGAACTGCAACCACATTTTATGCAGTTAAGGACAACACACGTATTAAAATACTTACACGGATATGTAAATACATATTTTTGGTTTGGCGGTGTCATAAGGTTGATAGAACTTAGTTGAGTTAATAAAATAAATCAACTTAAATTTAATATTTCAAATTTAATTATTAGGGGGTCACCCTCAGCTACCCTGTTAATGGCACAGCACTCTGAATTCTGAATACTGAACTGAATAACTGGAGATCACCCTTTATCAACCTCAATACTTAAAATTATTTAGAGGGAATTTACCCTCTCCACTTATTAATTCAAATGTGTCTATTTGGCTTTGTTGGTGGATCATTCCATCAGCATGAGAGAGGAACCACAAACACACATATACAAAAATATAAGCTTTAATGACAAATAATTGATATTGAACGTCCCTATTAAGCCCACGTACCATATAAGCCCACTTGCAACTTCTGAGTCAAATCAAAAAAAACTACATCATCATTTTTTGCTGTGTGATGTTTTTTCGAATGAAGCTGCTTGTTACGTAAATGACACTTTTTATTGTAAGTCAATCACATTTGTCGATATTGAGTTATCGAAGCATATGTGTGGCATGTGCCTGCTGATCCCAGAAGAAGTTGCAAAAAAACTTAGGTGATTTTGGTACCCTCAGAAAATAACATTTTTTGTATATTTCTACTCCTGTTTTTGGAAAGTACTCACTTGTTATCAAAATTTAAGTGATTAGTGTTTTGAATGAGACATATGTTAGAATATTACCTGAATTAGAAATATTGTGTCTTTTGAAATCAAAATATGAGTTTTAGCACACTAGCAAACAGACCACATGCTGCATCAATACAGTAGCTACATAGTATGGTTCATTGCAATGACATAAAGCATGATAAGCATGTATAGTTTATATTTTTGTATGCAGTTTATATTATTATACTGTTAAATAGACAATAAATGTGTATGTTTATCTTTATTTATTTTTTAATTAACATTTTTACCTGGTGTGCTTAAAGGGGACTCTAGCACAAAAAAATCACACTGTCTGAGGTGGATGTAAATGAGTATAGCTAATTACTTCTCTACATGATCAATTTATACTTTTCATATTATGTTAGTGCACCATATATAGATGTATTTCATACAGTTGTTTTTTTAATGTCATGTGAGTAGAATAAAATATTCTGTCTTTAACCATAAATTCACTGATGTTCCCTTTAAGCCCACCTGTTCCCATTAAGCCCACTTTACTGTGTTTCAATGGGGATTTTCTCCCTTTTGACCTCTGAACCATTTTCCTCCCTAATTTTGACCTCACCTGATGAATCAGCTCCATAATTCAGATAATTAATACCCATATTTAAATATCAGTGATATTGCATACGTCAATTCATTCTGGATAGGCCTGTGTTCTATCTTAACATTAGCAATCATTTTTTAATCTTTACTTTTCAGATGAGTTTTAGTTTAAGATGACTAAAACACGAAAGAACTACAGTTCATGCCCACGCATGATAGAAGCGCAAGTTCATCCTCTGCAAAGCAGGGCTGTAGGGACCTGGACCATTCTATTTGCGCAATCATGAGGTCATTGAAAATCTACAAAAATAAGATGAAAGCCATGAACGACTTGCTAGCGTAAGACAAAGACAACCACAACGTGGGCTAAAGATTGAAGCAAACAAATAAAATAAAGCTTAGACCACCCTATAACCTATGTTATGTTACACTACTAAGATGGAGCATGGAGCAAATGATAGCCTTACTAAAACGATACAATCACCTCAAAGAGCATAGGCCTACGTTTAGTCTAGGAGAAAGTAGAAATTGCAGAAATGTTGACATCTTTCTTGTTTATTTTAAGTTATAGGCTAATGATACATGAGCTTCAATATGTTATGACTGATGTCTCCTCATAATGAACTGTATGTTTTAATGTTACTCCACAATGAACTGAATGGTTTTAAAATGTGTTTTTACAATGTTTTCAAACTACTATCCTAAATCTGTTTAACATTTAAAAATTTATTGTTTAATTGTAAATCCTGAAATTGACTCATTTGCTATCCTTAGAACATTATTATTGAACTTGAAATTGTTTTTCATTCAGTCAGTCGGTCTTCAGAAATCTTCATAAAAACACCTGCACTTTCAACCAGCTGACTGAACCAGAAATTTTGGCCAATTTCAAATGTCAACAGCACACCATAGGATAGAGATACAGACAAAATGACAACACATATTGAAAGATGAAGTATTGAAGAGTAATTTCCACTATAGTTTTGAATTTGTTCGTAAATATTTTTTTGGCTACATTCCAAAGAAGACATGTTGTAAGTTTAACTTTTTCTGTGTTGACAACACAGCAAAAAGGCTGGTCATGCCTATTTAAAATGCCATTTACAGGCCATAGGATAGGAGTGGAGACAAAATGAAAATAGCTATTGAGAGCTAAGAGATTACAGATTTGAATAGAACAAGTTTGTATTGTTAGGATTTTTTAAATATATATTTATTTATCAACAAATCATGAAGTGGGCTTATTTGGAACACCCATGGGCTTAAAGGGTACGTTAGGTACCCATTAAGCCCATGCCAGACTTTTGACATATTTTGACAAATTAAACAATAAAAACATTAGAAATTGGTATAAATGAATTATTGACACTTCAAATGAGAGATTAGACTTTCATTATAACTAAAATGTTCTCACTTAAATTGGGGCAGTATACATGAAAAATGTCTGAAAAGCGGATTTGGTGGGCTTAATAGGGACGTTTACCCTAAGTTAAGCAGTTTGGTTGTAATATGGGATAGGATACTGGCACAGTATAGCACGATACAATTCAGTACATATAATGTAGAATGTAGTGACGAGTCAGACGTTACAGTATTAATAATATGGTTCATAAGTGAAACGCTCTCTCAACAAGGTTACTGGGTACCGCTAAACAGAAACTCACTATGAACTAATACCATTTTACGCACGTAGCCTATGATTAGTGTGAGACAGACAACAATTGGGATGGCAGGTATGCCATCCCGCCAAGTTACATTACATTACATTTATTTGGCAGACGCTTTTATCCAAAGCGACGTACAAAAAGTGCATTTCATGGTCATAGACAACTGCTTAACACAGGTTCAGTAAGGTTACGCCTTGGCGGGGGCATGCCCCATACCTATACAGCACCGAGAGTTTGGCACTTTCCAGGGTTCCCCACAGAAATAACCACAACAGCCACAGACACTCAGCCCTTAAAAACATTAAATTCTGTACATTCTGACCCCATTTCAACAGACAGATTTCATAAACAACTTCACATGTCCACACAATAAAGTCCCAAACTAAGGGGATATTGCGTTTTCTCCTCCTTCTTCTTCTCTTTCTTCTTCTTCTCATTCTTATTTTTCCTGCCGCCTATCCCACTAACAACATGTCTCCCTATTGGACATTTTACCGACACCAGCCAAATGTTCACCTACACGACCCAATCAAAAACTCGCATACACACGCAAAATACCTTTTTACTCTGAAACATTTCCAGGTTAAATAGCTAGCCTGCCTATGGCCTAGTGGGCATGGTTACAGTCTTGGGAACATGGGGTCGTAGGTTCAAGCCCAGCTAGAAACACGTTTCTTTAACCTGCTTTTACCCTCACTAATAATTGTCTGCTACTTCTCAATTATTGCTTTTGCACCATATCTACCCGCCGTTCACCGAACGTATACCGAACTGAACTGCATTATGATGTACCGTCTGCACGTTCAGTTATTAACCGGCTACAATATTGCAAAGCCATATGGATTCAACGGGAGCTCTTCTGTGCTTACTAGCCTGTGTTCTTCTTTAAAACCACGGACAGGTTTGCTAATGATATTTCATGCATTGCATAGCTATGTCAGGGTGCTGCACTAACAAAGTCACAGACTGGTAAACCTCCGGTTGAAGGATTGAATCCCGCCTCGCCCTCAGGCAGATAGTTTCCTCTTTTACACTAACGTTTTCTTACGCTTATATTTGCTTTACCAAAACTCACTCACGGCCACCCATATGCATTTCATGGCGGCAAATGTATTCCTTTTATTAAAAAGTTACACCAGTTCACCACTGTGCCATTTCTACTAACAATTTCTTCACTTGGCTACCGTACAAAACCTTCTTATCAGCAAACGCCACGTTTCTACATTCATGTTACCTCGCCCTGTTATCTATCTAGCCACATACAAACAATTACTAGAGGACTGTTAGAGCTTCAGTAAGAGGATGAGTTTAACTGGAAGCTCTGTCTCGATGTTTTGTTCACAGGGTCCAGCAGTCACTGGAGTACAGCTCTTTTGATGAGAAGAGTTCAGATAAATTATCTTCCGCAATAAAGGTATGAGATCTTTTTTTCTCGTTTTTAATGGGTTATGTGTTTTCTTTGTGCAGTAAAGTTATTTGGTATATATAATGCCTATTTAATATGGTGCAAGGGTAATGTTTACAAGTTCCTAACATTGCCCTTAACATTAATAACATATTGCACCTTTTTTATATTATTCATGATCATCAAAAGTGGAATATCATATGAACACAATAAACCAGCTTTTTACTTAAACATTTAAAAAATATAATAAAAAATGCTCTATTTTAATGATCTTAGCGCATAGTAAAGCACATGGCACACATATTTAGGTTGTGTCCAAACCCACTTATACTGGTTTAACAGGGGATTATTTGAGCGCAATGTAAGGCACAGGGTTCCAATGGGCTGAACTTACTGCCTTAATTTATAGGTGTGTCTTGGGCATAAACAAGTTATAAACCAGTCAGCATATCATCTCCCATTCCCTCTAATAGCCACCTGCACTTGCACCTTGGTGGATTGATAATATAATGGTGGATTTAAAAAGACTTAGAAAAGACAGATTTACCTCTGTCATAAAAGACCTGTTTCTGCGCGAGTCCATTAAAATGAGGAGATCTAAAAAAACAAC
>NC_057948.1:2771769-2779936 GCF_018555375.3 Anguilla rostrata
CTGATTTGATACATTTACAAATTATTTGCAAAGATAGCATTTGTGAAATAAATAAGGAGTTTATTGATATCAGAGTGATCTGATGGATCAACGTTTGTCAGAATATACAATTCATGCAGATTAAAATGAAGAGAAGCTATATTAAGTTACAGTATTAAGAAAAGGTGCCCTATTTTGGTGACAGCACAGGCACAAACACACCTGGAATTGCTTTCACCAGGGTTGTTAGTTTTATGGTCTGCAGTTAATCTGTTAATCTGTGTCAGCATGGGTTTGTTGGTGCAATCGGGGATGTGCCAATAGAAACATTTGGCACTGTGTTAGTTTGGTGTTGAATAATGCGTTTGCAGTTAAACCAACCCATACCAGGTTTTAACTTGTGCTAAACTTGCTTTTAATCATGTGTTTGGCTGGGCTAGGTCAAGGATTGAGTGAACTTTTAGAATGTTTAAAATGCATTTTAGAATTTTGGATTGATTGGGTGGTACATCACTGTACAGCCCTCAGAAAGTCAGTGCATTCTTTGTGGTGTGCTGTGTTCTACACTACATAGGCATACACCATGGATGTGACATAGACCCTCACAGAGAACACATTACAGGACTTTCATACGGAGAGAAGCAGAGTCGCATGTGACAATCACTACAGATATTACAGAGCACAGAGTGCACGAGAGAGCAGGGACTGGTTGTCTATATAGCCGTTTCACTAGTGAATGTACATTCATCTTATCAAGTGCATGTCTGGAATGAATGACACTTAGTTGAAGTAAATTATTTTTTTGTTTATTTTAAATAGTGGTATAAAACAAAAATTGACAGTAAAGAAACAAAAAAGCTATAGTAAATCCAGACAAAATGCTTCTTTCCTGTCCTCTGGTGCACAAGCGCGATGCCTGCCTAGCTGAAACAGTAGCGGTGGCAGCAGGATGGAGAGGCTGACTGGAGGCTGTCTCTGCCAGCTGCCTCCTGTTCCTGGCCAGTCTGGGAATATTCTCCCTGTGGAACTGTTCATGAGAACAGAACCGTTTATTACAGCTTTTAAAACTGGCATATGAACAGAAAGTACACTGTTTTGTTTAAATATTAACAAAAAATTGAATCAAAACTATTCAGTTTCATCTTCATTGGTTTGTAGAAGTCCTCATAATGGTTGTAATAGTTCATAGTGTTGGGCAGAGAAAATTCTCCCCTTAGAATAACCAGGCATGACAAGGTATATCCATATAAGAAATAGGATTTATTTCTGCAGAAAGAGTCCAGTACCTACACACAACAAAATGGATAAGCACGAACTGAAGAAAGCAGGGGCAGTTGGTACTTGGTTAATACATAAGCATATAGTAAAATAAATAAAAACAAAATAAATGATTGGCTGTGACTAGTCATATAGCATAAATACTGAATAAGCACACGGTGACCTCTTAGTCTTAAGCGTTACATAAACAAGCTTTAAATCAGAAATAATTAAATCAGAAATAATAGTTTGGTCTTTATCTATCAGTTGCTTTCAGAGTCCTGGGCAGCATGGTGTCATAGTCGGTTTCTCCCTGGCAGGATGGCAGGGGCGAGGATAAGGAGGAAAGCCAAGCTCACCAGTTTGGACTTTTACAAATGTATAAGACAGAGAGAAAGAAAACACACAGACACACACACACACACACAAACACACGTACATGCATTATTTCTAACTTATGCTTGTCCTTGGGAGGTCTGGTGCCTGGAGACGGAGGGGCCCGGAGACGGAGGGGCCCTGCTGCAAGGTCTAGGAATTTAGTGTTGTACAGACTTCTAGTTATGCTAGAGAACACTCTCCTCCCTTCAGCAGAGATGATCACAACACGCTTGTTGTTCAGCCATGGTAACATTAGCATTTGGCTGTGTTTCCCAAAGGGACAGAAATGGGGTGATCTGATTGGCAATAATGAAACCAAACCCAACCACACCCACAGTCAATTTATTCTGATCGAACCAGCCTCTTTTACAACTGTGCCACAGTTGTCCTAGTGCCTGGAGTCAATAAATTACTGAAATACCCAAATTCACCAGCGCCTTGCATTGCTGCTAGTGTTTGACAGTTGTGCCTTGACTGAGAAAATAGGGCCCAATTAAACATCTAATTTAATATCATAGGCTCAATTACATGAACAAAAATTAGACAGTCCTGGAAATGAAGTAGAAGATAATCATGAAAGAAATGAATGAAAGACAAAACAAAACCACAGCTTGTCTCTCCCACATTAAACCTGATCAAATCCAAAGATGCACAGCTGAGAAGCTAGACAAAGCTGAGACACAAGACCAAAGGCTCATGTTTGCTTAACAAGTCAACACTTTATAGCCTGTATTCAATGAACATTTGTCCTTAACTTGGACTTGGACTAGTAAATGCACTTCACATCTTTTCTTCACAAACTCAGTTTGGTGAATTAATTCAAGTCATTGCTGTAATTGCCAAACTATTTGTGAAGAAAAAACATTCCTTTCTTTTAATTGCAAGTTTTAATTATAAGAACAAATGTTGTTTGAATCCCTGACATGTGTTTGAAAGAGGGGGGTTCCCCTTCTCTTCCTGGTCTAGGCATAATGAATTAATGATTAGAAGAGAGGAGAGAATTTTCTATACCCCTTTTTATATTTTACTTTTAAGCCACTTGATAGGATAACACTTCTTTTCAATGTCATGATTAAAATTATGTTAATTTTGGTTTGGCAGGGATACGTTTGGTTATGAATTAAATGTATGTGTTTCTATGTTGTGAGGCTAGGGCAGGCAGTAAATGCACCATGTTACAAGGCCAGTAGTACCACCCTGGTCTCTGCTTTATTCTGGTATAGGCTGACCCAGAATCTCCAGCATAGTGCTTGTAGATAATATGAAAATATGAAGGTAGAGGAATTGTAGGATATAATTGGGTGCCAGAATGAGGTCTTCTCAGGGAACTGTTAAAGTGACCTCTGCCCCCAGTGCCTGTTCTTGAATTAATTATATGGCTCATCTCAGGCCAAAGCCTGGCCTGTACAGGGATTCTGAAGTTTCCTGGAGCCCAGAATGGTGTCTTCTTGGGCTGCGCCATCAAATGTATCACTATATCAATAAAATAAACTCAAAGGTATCATTAACAGGAGTTCCCACAGACCTTTGGAATACCTTGTTTCTCTACCTGGTCATATGTAACACCAGAAGAACGGACACACAGCTAGTCATATGTGAACAGATAACTTCCTTGTGTTTCTGCTTCTAAAGTAGGGATGCACCGTTATTTCGGTCACCGAAAATGTTCGGCCGAAAATAGCAAAAAATAACACATTCGGTATTCGGCCGAAAGAGTGAAAATGCCGAAGATTTTGACCGAATGTGTGTGTTTAAAAAAAAAAATGATTGTAACAAAAGTATAGAAATAAATGTGACACTGTTTCGTTGCTCTCCTGCGGCTATTGATGACGCGTTCAAACAGTGCCGGTGTTGTAGCGAATTCAGTATCCTCGAAGCGAACTGATTCCCCTGTCCGAGCACGCGCGTCTCGCGCTTCGACTTTCATTTCAAACAGCGCCTTTTTGTGTGCATTTAGAACGGCTAATACTCACAGCATGCAGCGAGTAGCCTATTTGTACAGTTATTAGATATTTTACATTTCCCTTGATTAGTCAACAATCGGCACTGACTTATCTTTTGAAATCAAATGAAATATAGATTCCACCATTAGGCCACAGGTGAACATTTGTGGTTGGAAATCATGTTGGTTGAATGATGTGTGTTTTCTCCGTTTATTTGTTTTTTTTTTTTTAGTAATTGTATTCTTGTATTGTACAAAGGAAATCAATAAAGATCTTGAATTACCTCCCAAAAAGATTTTTACTGAATATTATACTAGTATCAACTTTCTGTGGAACACTCCCTGCCCTCTATGTTCATTACCCCAGTTATTGTGCTTTTTTACTATAATGTCTGCTGGAAAGGACTGAATGTCCAATAGACTAATAAAAGTTTTTTCATCACGTTGTCATTTTGTAATTTAATTTTGTCATTGAAAAGCATAAATCAAAAGCAAAATTGATTTAATGGTACAAATGGACAAATAAATGAAAAAATACCGGTATTCGGAATTCGGCCAAGTGTTTCCTTTTTTTCCAGTTTTGGTTTCGGCCAAGAATTTTCATTTCGGTGCATCCCTATTCTAAAGTAAATTTACTATTAACTGTATTTTAGCTTGCAGTGCGGTGGGCTGTTTGTCACAGAAAACCTAAACTAAAGAAGCAAACTCACTGTCCTCTCTGGAAGATGTGCTTTATCCTTTGCATCTTTCCTTTTGGTGGTAGCTGTGCCAAACATTCATCAGCTTTGCAAGTTCCCTCACTGTCCACTTTGAAAGAAGGCAGCTGAACTTCTGGGATGGGGTGGGATCTTGCAATATAAAAAAGGGGCCATTTGGGTCAGAATTACATCTGTAGAACTGTCACAGTTCAGTCCAGCAGGATGTGTAAATGGTAAATAGACTGCATTTATATAGCACTTTTATCCAAAGCGCTTTACAATTGATGCCTCTCATTCACTAGAGCAGTTAGGGGTTAGGTGTCTTGCTCAAGGACACTTCGACACACCCAGGGCGGGGTTTGAACCGGCAACCCTCCGACTGCCAGACAATCGTTCTTACCTCCTCAGCTATGTCGCCCCTGTGTGTAATTCTCAGGTCCGAAGTGCGGCAGCTGGAGAGTGTAGCACAGACATCTTCCTCAGAGAATCATCAACCTTAAAATCCTCAATTTCACTCTTCATTACTGAACACTGTCATTTGTATCATTTACCATATGTTTTATGTATACCTAATATTATTATACTATAATATATGAACTCTTCTTTGCAGACTGAACAGCTGTGGCCTCACAGAGAAGTCCTGTGATATTGTGGCCTCAGCTCTCCAGTCATCAGACTCACCCCTGAGAGATCTGGACCTCAGCTACAATGACCTGGGAGATTCAGGAGTGGAGCTGCTCTGTGCTGGACTGATGAGTCCAAACTGTAAACTGCAGAGACTGGGGTGAGTAGTGCTGTGTACTGTGTGACATTAACTAAATAGAATTACTGATTATGGAAATGTAAGGGTTTGAATTTTGTCACAGGGAAGACTAATTTCCTGACTCCATTCATTTTCAAAACCTCTAACCTGAATGTTTGTGTGAATACAATTTTGCTCATAAGATTATTGACTGGGGTGTGCTCATATGAAATGATGGGCAGCTTGACCCTCTATCCTGGAGAGAGAGACTAGCTACTGCTGCCAGGCATTCATCAAAGTGTGACATTAAGACCTTCAATGCTGGGAGGTAAATGTCCTGCTCATCCAGGAATCTAAAACCAACAACTATCCCTGGGATTAACCTAATTAAGATTTACCCCATTTGGGCATGACCTCTGTATTATTCTATTAAATAACATTTGGGAGATGTGTGCGCCTCACACAGAGCTCACCCCCAGAACTGAGTGGGCTACCGGCCTCCTGGTGACGTTCAGGTGGTAGAACCTTGCAAAAGTATCTGGAGAGACCCAGACTGCGACTGAATAAATTTCCTGTAAGGAGAGCCCATGGAATATGGCCCACAATGCAGCCATACCCCTCGTAGCATGAGCCCTCAGGCCCAAAGGGGGTGTTATCCTCTTTGAATCATATGCCATAACAATAGCTTCCACAAGCCAATGGGACAGCCGCTGCTTAGAGATACTTTTCCTTTACAGGCAGGGGCCCAGGCCCTGGTCACTCTTTCTAAAAACCTTAGTCTTTGTCATATACATGCGGAGAACACAGCATATGCAGCCTATGCTCCTCGTCAGAGGAGAAAGGTGGTGGGTGAAAAGCGGCAAGCTCCAACATCTCACATGTGAAAGGAGGGAAGCTTTTAGGCATAAAGGCTGGATTGAGCTTAAGAAAAAGCCTGTGCATTTTAGGGGAGAATATTGTGCACTAGAGATGCACTGAGAGCACATGGAGTTCACTGACTCACTTAGCTGAGGCTAGTGCAAGCTGCAGCGCTGTCTGGAGAGACAACAATTTTAAATCTATCTCATGTATAGGCTCAAATGGCTATAGAGACAGAGCCTCCAGCTCCAGTGATAAATCCCTGGAGCTGGAGATAGATCTTATTGGTAGTAAAGGATTTCTCTTTATCCATAAGATTCTGTGAAAAGCACAGCACGTCAGAAACAGAGCACTGGTAAGGCACTGACTGACGAGAGGCACACCATCTTTCAAACACCTGACACTTATAGTCATGAAGTGACCTGGTAGAGGGCACTCTCGTGCTCTGGATGGTTGCAGGCATGCGAGGGGGAAGCCCTAATGCATTGAGGTTATGCCTCTCACAGGCCAAGCCCATAGAGCTACTCTCTCGGGGCAGGGGTGGTGTATTTCCCCGTTCACCTGAGACAGGAGGTCTGTGCGTAGCAGGAGCACGCATGGCTGTACATAAAGGAGAGGGATAATCACTGCAGTAACATTTCCACAATCTGGGGATGGAGACACCATTCCCCGTACAGTGGGTTTCCCCTTGACAGCAGATCAGCGCTCGTGTTCAGAATTCCTGGAACATCAATCAATCAATCAAATTTTATTTATATAGCGTATTTCACAGCAATTGTCACAATACGCTTCACAGACAACCCTGGCCTAGACCCCCACAGGAGCAAGCCTAAAGCAACATGGGTCACGCGTAACCACAGAAAGTGACGGCTGCTCCAGACCAGCAGTCTGTTGGCTAGACCATGGAGCTGGAGGTGTCGTGTCTAGGAACCGACAGAATTCAAAGTCCAATCGCCAATCTGTAGAAAACAATTTCACAAGGGGAAAGACACCACAGCAGCAAGCTCTTCAGAAAAGTTAGACTTTATTGCACAGGTGCACAAAGCCGGATCAATTCAGCCGAATTGAACCTCGATTGTCAGTTTCACATACATTTTATACACAAATGTACCCCACAACTCCCCTTAACACATTTCTAAAAATACCAGCCATCTGGTCTTCTTGGCACCACAATGATTTTGATTTTCCTGCTCTTGGGTCGGCCTGACCTTCTTGGCACCACAATGATTTTCTGTTCTTTAGACGATAACGTTATTGTGAACTGTTGCCCCAACTTTCCTTTATACAAATCTTAGTCTTTTTCTGTAATGTTTCTTTAAGCATACAAGTTACAGGATTTATAGCCTCCTGTACTTTTCTATATATATTCAGCTTAAATAAGGGTCGCTGTAAAAATGTTAGTCTTCTAGTACTTCAATAGCGTAGTGTTCGTTTTGGAAAAATATTCACCTTCTAGCCTTTTTACTTGGCAATAATGTAGTGTTAGTTTTCTGCTGAGTAAGTATGGTTTTTTTAAGCCTTCTGCGTTTGCTTTTTTTCTACAGTGGACACTGTGGTTTCTTGCGTTTCCATAAGCTTAGCTGCAACTACTGATATAGGTTTATTGGATTACATATTGATTATATTAGTGTATTGTTATACATGTGATATATTTTTATCATGCAGCATCGAGAGTTTGGAGGAAACAGTCTGATCAACATTGATGGGAATACCCTAACTTTAACATGTGACGTCATCTCAATCATGGGGAGTCTCAAAATTTTCCTACAGAGGGAGCGCATGCCACCTTGGTGATTGACATATGCTACCGCAGTCATTATCGCAGCGTACGAGCACATGATGTCCCCTTAGACAGGGAAGAAAATGTCAGAGTGCTGTCCATATAGTTAATAGCTAAAAGAAAACTGATTCACCATGTAACCCTCCTGAGACCCCCCACTCCAGAGAGGGATGTGTCTGTCCTTTTTTCCCATATGAAAACGATCCTGAGAGGGGTTCGCTGAGTGTAAAAGTCTGTGTTTTCCCAGTGACGCAGAGTTGCAGAGTGCTTGTGCGTTACTATGAGACAGCGATGGAGATCGCACACGGGGCTGAGGTGAAGGGATGAAATCCACCTCATAAAGCCCCTCATTCTTAACAGCCCCAGTGGCAAAACCTGAGAGGCTGGCACCATCAGCCCCTGTAGTCTGAGGCATGTGTGATACTGTAGTCTCGAGTCGGGCTTAAACTGAGAGAGACATACACATACACACACTGAGATCCAAGATAGGAAGTTGAGAACCATCCTTCTTCGGGAGCTGGAAATAAGGAAAA
>NC_057948.1:2780035-2814862 GCF_018555375.3 Anguilla rostrata
ATTGTTTGTAGTATCGTAACTTGGCGTCATTTTGATATCAATACTTTTTAGTAACTTGGCATTTTTGTACGTTGAAAACGTGTTTTTTATGAGATAGTGTTTACAATGAGCCCAGAACACACTGGAAACTGGAAACATTTTTATCATGTGTTTGGCTGGGCTGGGTCAATGATTGAGTGGACCTTTGGAATGTTCAAAATGCATTTTAGAATTTTGGATGGATTGGGTGGTACATTACTGTACAGCCCTCAGAAAGTCAGTACAGTGTGCTGTGTTCTACACTACATAGCCATACACGATGGGTGTGACATAGATCTCACAGAGGACACATTACAGGACTTTCATACAGACAGAAGCAGAGTCGCATGTGATACTCATTACAGAGATTTCAGAACACAGAGTGCATGAGAGAGCAGGGACTGGTTGGCTGAGGAGCCATTTCACTAGTGAGTGTATAATTAACCCCTGTCAAAGGGGTTAATTTGTGGAATGGTTGTGACCAGGAATTAAGTATGTGTAGTTCACTTTGCAAATTTAAAAAAATGTTTAAAAATAATGTGGTAAACAAATGTAAAACAGAGTTATGATCATTATTGTGTATGAAACATTTGGAACTTTTGGTTTTGTTTCTGTTCTGTTTTGTTTTTGTATAGCCTAAACCTAGTAGTGAAAGGGTTGCGTATTAGAATGTTATGTAAAAAGGGGAGGTATAATAAGTTAAAGCTTCAGCCTTTAGCTGAAAATATTTCGGTCAATATTTTTTGTTTTCCTTTTAATTTAATTTAATGCCTTATTGTTATTTATTTATTTCTATGTGCATTCTTTTTGGAAAATTGTTAATAAGGACCGAAATAAATTACTACTACTACTACTACTACTACATTCATCTAATCAAGTGCGTGTCTGAAATGAATAACACTTAGTTGAACTAAATAATTTTTTGTTTATTTTAAATAGTGGTATGAAACAAAAATTGACAGCAAAGAAACAAAAAATCTCTAGTAATTTTAAACTAAATGCTGCTTTCCTGTCCTCTGGTGCACAAGCTCGATGCCTGCCTAGCTGAAACAGTAGCGGCAGCAGCAGGATGGAGAGGCCGACTGGAGGCTGTCTCTGCCAGCTGCCTCCTGCCCCTGGTTAGTCTGGGAATATTCTCCCTGCGGAACTGTTCATGGGAATGGAAACTTTTATTAAATCTTTTAAAACTGGCATATGAACATAAAATAAACTGTTTTTGATTAAATATTAACAAAATAATGAATGTAAACCATTCAGTTTCATCTTCATTGGTTTGTAGAGGTCCTCATAATTTGTTGTAATTGTTTATAACGTTGGGCAGAGAAAATTCTCCCCTTAGAATAACCAGCACGGCGAGGTATATCCATGTAAATAGGATTTATTTCTGCAAAAGAGTCCGGAACCTACACACAAACAAGATGGATAAGCCTGAACTGGAGAAAGCAGGGCAGTCCCTGCTTTCATAAGCAAAAAGTGTTTTAACAATATCATACATAATTCTACACATCTGACTGGCACAAACACAAGATGGATAGTCCGGTCCCGCTTTCATAGCAAAAGTTTTTAACAATAACATACATGATTCTGATTGGTACATGATTAATACATATGCAATTGTAAGATTTAACAAAGTAAATGTTTGGCTGTCTCAGTCATATAGCATGAATACTGAATAAGCACACGGTGACCTCTTAGTCTTCAGTGTTACATAAACAAGCTTGTATATCAGATATAATATTTTGATTTTTATCGATCGGTTGCTTTCAAAGTCCTGGGCAGCATGGCATCATAGCCAGTTTCTCCCTGGCAGGATGGCAGGGGGGAGGATAAGGAGGAAGGCCAAGCTCACCGTTTGAACTTATAGAAATCCAAGACGAGAGAAAGAAAAAAAGACATGCACATAGACACACACACACACACACACACACATATGCAATATATTTAAATTCTTGTCATTGGGAAGTTTGGTGCCTGGAGACAGAGGGGCCCTGCTGCAAGGCCTAGGGATTTCGTGTTGTACAGACTTCTAGTTATGCTAGAGAAAACTCTCCTCCCTTCAGTAGAGATGATCACAACACACTTGCTCTTCAGCCATGGTGACATTAGCATTTGGCTGTGTTTCCTAAAGGGAAAGAAATGGGGTAATCTGATTGGCAATAATGAAACCAAACCCAACCACACCCACAGAACCATTTATTCTTATTGAACCTCTTTTACAACTGTGCCGCAGTTGCGCTAGTGCCTGGAGTCAAGAAATTACTGAAATACCAAAATTCACCAGCGCCTTGCATTGCTGCTAATGTTTGACAGTTGTGCCTTGACTGAGAAAATAGGGCCCAATTTAAACATCTAATTTAATAACACAGGCTCAACTACACAAACAAAAACAAAATTAGACAGTCCTGGAAATTAAGTAAAAGATAATCATGAAAGAAATGAATGAAAGACAAAACAAAACCACAGCTTGTCTCTCCCACATTAAAAGTGATCAAAGCCAAAGACACACAGCTGAGAAGAAAGACAAAGCTGAGACACAAGACCAAAGGCTCCTGTTTGCTTAACAAGACAAAACTTCATAGCATGTATTCAATTAACATTTGTCCTTAACTTGGACTTGGACTAGTAAATGCACTTCCATCTTTTTCTTCACAACTCAGTTCTGAATTAATTCCAAGTCATTGCTGTAATTGCCAAACTGTTTGTGAAGAAAAACATTCCTTGCTTTTATTGTAAGTTTTAATTATAAGAACAAATGTTGTTTGAATCCCTGCCATGTGTTTTAAAGAGGGGGGGTTCCCTTCTCTTCCTGGTCTATGCAAATTATTACTGATTAAAGAAGAGAACAAAGGAGAGACTTATCTATACCCCTTTTTATATTTTACTTTTAAGCCACTTGATAGGATAACACTTCTTTTGAATGTCATAATTAAAATTATGTTAAGTTTGGTTTGGGAGGGATATGTTTGGTTATGAATTAAATGTTTGTGTTTCTATGTTGGGTGACTAGGGCAGGCAGTAAATGTACCATTTTTAAATGGTAAATGGACTGCATTTATATAGCGCTTTTATCCAAAGGGCTTTAAAATTGATGCCTCTCATTCACCAGAGCAGTTAGGGATTAGGTGTCTTGCTCAAGGACACTTCGACACGCCCAGGACGGGGTTTGAACCGCCAACCCTCCGACTGCCAGACAATCGGTCTTACTTCCTGAGCTATGTCGCCCCTTTAAAGGCCAGTAGTACCACCCTAGTCTCTGCTTTATTCTCTTATAGTCTGACCCAAAATCTCCAGCATAGTGCCCGTAGATAGAGTGCAAATAGGAAGGTAGAGGAATCATAGGATATAATGGGTGCCAGAGTGAGGTCTTCTCAGGGAACTGTTAAATTAGCCTCTAACCCCAGCGCCTGTTCTTGAGTTAATTTTGAGGCTTGTCTCAGGCTAAAGCCTCACCTGTACAGGGATTCTGAAGTTTCCTTGAGCCCAGAACAGGCTGAATGGTGTCTCATTGGGCACTGCCATCAAATATATCACAATCTCAACAAAATAAACTCAAAGGTATCATTAACAGGTGTTCCCACAGACCTTTGGAATACCTTGTTTCTCTACCTGTCTTATGTAATACCAGAAGACCGAACACACAACTGGTTATATATGTGAACAGATCACTTCCTTGTCTTTCTGCTTCTAAAGTGAATCTACTATTAACTGTATTTTAGATTGCAATGCTGTGGGTAGTTTGTCACAGAAAACCAAATCTAAAGAAACAAACTCACTGTCCTCTCTGGAAGATGTGCATTATAATTTTGCATCTTTCCTTTTGGTGGTAGCTGTGCCAAGCATTCAACGGCTTTGCAAGTTAACTCACTGTCCACTTTGAAAGATGGCAGCTGCAGTTCTGGGATGGGATGGGAGGGCAAAGCCCAGAGAACAGATTATAGAAAAGGTAGAGGAGCCCTTTGCCCCAATTCAGAGAACTTACAGTATAAGAAAAGGGGACATTTGGGTCAGAATTACATCTGTAGAACAGTCAGAGTTCAGTCCAGCAGGATGTTTAATTTTCAGGTCCAAAATACTGCAGTTGGAGATTTTAGCACGGACATCTTCCTCAGAGCATCATCAACTTTAAAATCCTCCATTTCACCCTTCATCGCTGAACACTGTCATTAGCACATTTCCCATATAAGATACATGCTTCATGTATACCTAATATAGTAATACTATAATATGTTTACTCTTCTTTGCAGACTGAACTACTGTGACCTCAGAGAGAAGTCATGTGATATTGTGGCCTCAGCACTCCAGTCATCAAACTCACCCCTGAGAGATCTGGCCCTCAGCTACAATAATCTGGGAGATTCAGGAGTGGAGCTGCTCTGTGCTGGACTGATGAGTCCAAACTGTGAACTACAAAGTCTGGAGTGAGTAGTGTTGTGTACTGTGTGACTTTAAAGAAGTAGAATTTGTGATGAAGTGTGTAAGAGTGTGAATTAAATCACCGGGTGCAAAAATAAACCTCACTAATATTCAGAACCTGTAACCTGAATGTTTACATGTGAATACGAGTTAGCGTATAAGCACATTAACAGGGGTGTGCTCATTTGAAATGATGGGCAGCAAGACATTGTACCCTGGAGAGACTATCTACTGCTGCCAGGCATTCATTCAAGTGTTCTGTGACATCAAGACCTTCAATCATAGGAATCCAGGAATCTAAAAATAACAACTAATTAAGGCTTACCCCATCTGTCTAAATAGCTAAATATTCCAGGACATGATCTCTGTATTATTTTATTGAATGACATTCAGATCCATCTGGGCACTGACTCTAACAGCGACCCCAGAGTAGCTGCACATCCTGCTAGTGAAACTAACAATATTCCCAGTGAGTAACCCAGTTAAGGTATTACCTCTAAACTTGAAGTTACTGTCGTAACCCCAGTTCTCTGATACACAGAGTGGAGAGATCCACCTATGGGAAATGACAACTGGTCATGACTTGTGTAGAAGCATCCAATTGCACCAAGTCTGGCTCTGACAGACAGTATCGTGTCAAATGCTAAACGAGGCTACCGCCCTCCTGGAAGAGCACATAGGACCCTGCAGTGTTACTACTCCTCAGTGAACGTATTCACTTCACATGAGAGGCAGGCAGGGCAGTCTTGGTGGATCTCTCCACCTGGGTTACGACAGTAACCTAAAGTGCTCTTTCATCATGTTGTGTTTGAGATCCACCAACCGGGAGATATGGACAACTACCAGACTGCCCTCTGCTCACAGCTATGGCTTGATTGCTTGAGCCTGACACGCACTTCCTGTTTGTGGTAGAGAGAGAGAGGAAGGAGTCTTGTGGAGTTTGGGAAAGTTAGTTACAGGATTGTATTATGCTTTGAAGTGTGTATTTGTTATTTCATTTGAGTTTTTTTTTCATTTGAGATTGTTTTGCTCCTAAGGTGAAAATCTTTGTTGCCATCAGGGGACAGGGAGGGAATTTTCCACTTTCTTCCTCCGTTAAGCACTCAGCTAGCAAACTAGCCGGTTTGCTAATTCAGCCACCTTCTTGCCGACAGGTTGTTTGCTTTCCCAGGAGCAAATTATAATTGTTGTTAGATAGTTTGCCTTTATTGTTACGTGCTAATTTTAGCAGTAGTTTATTATAATCTGCTTCTGGATGATTTTTTGTTTTATTTTGTCCTAAGATATATGAATAAAATATTACCTAGTACATGGGTTCCTTCAATTATTGCTATTTAGTAATTGCTATTTAGTAAAAGTTAAGTTAGTTAATTTAACCCAATTAATTCTGCACCTGGTCATTCTTATTTGAACACTTAATATTAGTTAGTTTAAAGTGCCTTATTTTTCTTGTTTAAAGTGCCTCCCCAGTTTCTGCTGCTAGTTGTCCGGAGCCATTCTTGGTGTCTCCATCTCAGCAGGTAGGAGATCTCCTAGAGCGTACAGACAAACTCCTTGAGTTCTGTATGTAGAACGAGGGGCCATAAATAGAAATTAGCTAAATTTCAGTCACTGTGTGGAATGGCCTGCCAGGTCATGTAGTAGGGGCAGAAACTCCAGGGATTTTTAAGACTAGGCTTGATACAGTGTTAGATTCTGTCTAGTCTGTAGGTAATCAGAGCAATAGGTACAATTTAGTTTGAAAATTGGCAAGCATTGTTGGGCTGAATGGCCTGTTCTCAGCGTATGTTATGTTATGTTATGTTTTGTTAGTTGAGACGCTGTCAGGTCTTGGGAATGAAGTCTGTTGGGAATCTTCTCCTTTTGTGGAACCATGTTGGGACCAGTGAAGTAACACACTGATGACCACTTTCCAGTTGAAAAGGTTTTATTACGATGCACAAAGGGAGGCTCACCACCGTGCCTCAACAAGCGCTCCGTCTGAATCTCAACGAGACAGCCACAAGTGAGGGCTTAACTATTCTGGTCAGTGAAATGAGAACATTCCCAGGAAGGAATAAACATTGCACCAGACTCCCCAGGGGCCACCCATTTGATCTGCACGTGTTGTATTGCCTTACAATGAGTGAACTCTATATGTGGCCATTTGTCACTAACAGTGGTAAGTTGTTGCAGAGTATGTGTTGGTGTGTGTAAATGTGAATGGGGAGGGTGTTGTCTGGCACATCTTGTGTAGGGCAGTACTAAAGACATTCCACTGCCCAAAGCTATAGCCAGGGCACAGGAACAATGTGAAGTACTGAAACCCATAGCAGATGAGGGGAGATGTGTTCACCTCACACAGAGCTCACCCCCAGAATTGAGTGGGCTACTGGCCTCCTGGTGACGTTCAGGCGGTAGAACCTAGCTAAAGTATCTGGAGAAACCCAGCCTGCTGCTGAATAAATTTTCTGTGAGGAGCCCATGGAATAGGGTCCACGGCGCAGCCATGCCCCTTGTAGAATGTGCGTGTAGAGAACACACACAGGACACAGCATATGCAGCCCATGCTGCTGTTCAGAGGAGAAAGGTGGTGGGTGAAAAGCGGCAAGCTCCAACACCTCACATGTGAAAGCTGGGAAGCTTGAGGCATAAAGGCTGGATTGGGCTTAGAAAAAACCGTATCCATTTTAGGGGAGAATAGTGTGCACGAGAGATGCACTGAGAGCGCATGGAGGTCACTGACTCACTTATCTGAGGCTAGTGGAAGCATCAACGCTGTCTGGAGTGACAACAATTTAAATCTAATTTATAGAGCTAAATTTATCTAATTTAGCTCAAACGGCCTTACAGACCGAGCCTTCAGCACCTGTGATAAATCTCAAGCTTTTTAGCAACAGACAGAGAACAGTGAGCCCCCTTCATGAACCTGTGAATTTCACAGCAATTGTCACCATACGCTTCACAGACAACCCTGGCCTAGACCCCCACAGGAGCAAGCCTAAAGCAACATGGGTCACGCGTAACCACAGAAAGTGACGGCTGCTCCAGACCAACAGTCTGTGGGCTAGACCATGGAGCTGGAGGGAGCGCATGCCATCTTGGTGATTTACACATGCTGCCGCAGTCATTATCGCAGCGTACGAGCACATGATGTCCCCTTAGACAGGGATAGAAAATATCTGAGAGCTGTCCATGTAGTTAGTTGCTCCAGATAATTGCAGACCTGCCAATCTGCACGCATTTTGTGTACCAACCACGCAATTCTTGGTCAAAATACGCAGGTACGAAATGCCAGCTGAAACTATGCAAAAAAAAAATAATAATTATTATTGTAATTGAATTACGGAAAACAATACCGTACATTTATTCGGTATTTAAACTACATCCCTCGGATTGAACCAGATGCTACGACCTTTTACTTGTGGTTCTGTAACCCCTCCGTGACCCACTCAACATCCACTGATACGCAGCGGTACTTTATTATCCACCGAGGCGTAACGCTGCATTGCTGAGGTAAAATGGGAAGTGGGGAGTAATAATCAAGCACAAAAATGTGACCGTAATGTTAACGTAAAACGTTAAAACATGTTCGGTAACTTCACGAGATGATGCGTTTCAAGGGGTATATCCTAATGAGATAAATTTGTGTATATAGTTAGCCGTAGCAGTAGCTCGCATACGATTTAGCCTCGTTATGAGACGTGTGAATAACTGATGGAGTAATTTAGCTGCAGTAACTCAAACGCTACGGAGACTCCCTGTTCAAACTTTGAATCGCGCACGCTCTGTTGGAGCAAAGTGACCATTGCAAAGGTGTTCGACTACAGACTGCTAACGTTCCTATTATTGCTGCTAGTCACCCGACCAGCCTTGCAGTTAGAAAATAATCATGACGTCAGATGACGAGAATACTAACAAGGAGAGAGAGAGCAGCAGACCTACTAAAAAGAAGCGAGTCCATGCCCCCCAGAAGTTCCTCGCAAAATTTCAGGAGCAATGGCCGTGCCTCCGCCTCTCAAAACTTTGCACATTGTGCAATTATGATTTTGACATTAGCCACCAAGGAGCTTCAGGTAATAATTTAGCTAAACCTCTAGTTACAAAGGCCTACATTCCTAGATCATTTTTCAATCCAATGCTTTTTTTTCGTTAGGCCTGTATGATGTGTGGAAATCATGAACAGAAACTTTTTATTCATTATTGACAGTGTTTTGCATCGCAACATAAGTTTTTTGAAAATTCTGTAAATACTTAAAAATTAAAACATATGTTACAATATACAAAATAAATAATTTCCATTTTTATTAAAGAATTGAATGCAATTCACTTATGGTAATCTGTTTGTATAAGCACACATGTCATATAATGAAATATTAATCATGAAAAAAATTGTTTTAAGCAGGTGTACTCAAATGTTTGACTTCCAAGTATATCATAATATAGCCCAGTGCAGTGCAAGTGATATTTTAGAATCAGACCAAATCATACGATTTTGCCTGATCACTTCAACAGTCAAAACTAGAATTACGAAGAATGGCTTGTGTGTGCGTGCAAAGCGAAGTGGTGCGAAAGCATGTGAAGCTTTCACCCCCCCCCACCCCCCCCCAGAGAGGGATGCATCTGTCCTCATGTCTTTCCTCATGAGAACGATCCTGAGAGGGGTTCCCTGAGTGTACAGTAAAAGTCTGTGTTTTCTTTCCCAGTGACGCAGAGCTGCATAGCACTTGTGTGATACTGTGAGACAGCGATGGAGATCACGCAGGGGGCTGAGGTGGAGGGATGAAATCCACCCCATAACGGTGAAACCACACTGTACGCGGTAACGCCAGGCAGCGACACCACCTCCATTCATTTAAATGAGAGGTGGCAGCACATCAGCAAGGCAGTGGGAGAGATGACCTAAGTTTAACATCAAACCCCAGGCGGCACAACTACGCGTTGTGGTAACCAATCAGATTTGACCTAAAAATAAGTCAAGTAAATTGTCCCCCTTTTCATAATTTAGTTCCACATTCTATAGTTCCACAATGGAGGACTCCCTTTAATTGTCGTAAATCCTGCGCTGCCCTCCTGCAGAGACGCTGACCAGAGGAACGCAGTGTGGAGGAAAGTCTCTGAAGTTGTCGGTGGCTCTGCTGTGTAGACAGTCATTAGTCTATGTACAGTGTAAATTTCACAGAAGATGCAATGCTGCTGTCGAGCTAATGGCTAGTCGATATCAGATAAGCTAATGAAGTTTGTCTGCATGGATGCCAATGAATGTATATTCTGCTATATTGCAAACAATGCTATTTTAAACATAAAACAAAATAAATGATAGCAGCACAAATGTTTTACCAAAGAAACTGGTGATTTGAACAAGAACGTTTATTGGATAACAATGAAGCACAGACTGATCTAGTTGTGAGAGAAACGTAGACTAAGTGAAATCAAGGTGACCATAAAACTAATAATATATTAGATGCTTGTTGTTTGTGATCATTTCTACCAGCCACCTAACTAGCTAACCAGATCTAAATTTGATGACATTAGCTGGCTAATCCAGATAATGATAAACACCAATACTCCTACTTCTATTTATAAAGTGCTCTCCCTCCAAAAATTTGAAAACAAGCAGGAATGGATCCTATTTGATATTAAATTGAAATCACAAAATGAATAAGGGAGCCTAGCCTATCATAATAATTCAAATGCAATATCTTACATTTTCATAATTACATTTTTAAATTGCATTTATTTGTAATGTAAAAATGTAATGATGAAAATGTAAGATCATTTTAGAAGTTTTTATTCAAACTGGACAATGATATGAAACAACATTAAACCCGATCAACATTTAACAAACACAACTGTCTGACATAAAATAGGTGACACGCCCACAAGTGGCCAATTGTGGGACGCGGGAGCGGTGCCAGGCGGCTTTGCCAGAATCAGTGTGACTTCACCGTAACAGCCCCAGTGGCAAAACCTGAGAGGCTTTTGGTTTTTGTACAGCCAATGGAAAAATAGCACAGAAAATACCAGTACCGTTTCTAACTTCTGATTGGGTGGGCAGCCACGAGTTGAAACAGCTAGTTTCTCTGATGCAGTGTACTGCCAGTTGATTTAATTAGCGGTGTTAAAGAGCATATTGCAGGTTGGAGACCCCAGTGAATCAATGTGTAGGAAAATGATGTAGGAACTAGATGTTCAAAAAAATATACTTATATATACACACTAGTGACTTCTGGAGTCGTTTTTTTGTGAGAGAATTTTACTTCGGCATCTAAAAAATGCCAACCCGGACATGACGTAACAGAAGGGAGCGCTGTCATGTTGAACAATAAGAAGAATGGATCTCAACACTAGTTTTGACACAAGAGGTTGTAAATGTATATGCAAATGCATATGACGGACCACAGCCTTACCATTATGAGCCTGCTAGGCGTCCAAGAGATCAGGCACAGACCAGGGTTACAAGGAATAACGGTCAGAGGAGAGAAATTGAGTTGGTGTGAGGAGAACCAGTGGAGAACTGGGCAGGTGTCTTGGTGAGTGACCAGCGTTAGCTTATAGATATATCCACATTATATAATACCACTAACCTATTTAAAGACACTCAATTTCAAAAATTACATATATAACCGAAATATTTTGAGCAGTAATATTTACATAGCAATATAACATTTTATCTGTGCTCAGTAGATAGAGACAGAGACAGTAAATCAATGACACAGTCCAATCCACTTCTGTTTCGCTCCAGAAAACGATGTCAGCTAGGCTATCAGCAAACAAATGGCTTAGCTATGCCCAGACGTCCTCAATGATAATAGTATTTTCCAAGAAATTAAAAAATGAAAAATCGTTGAAAAGCGTATTTTAATGCTACCACAGTAAGTGAATGCGATGATGAGAAAAAATGTGGTTACGCTGACCTATAAAACACTATTCCAAAAGCAAAAATAAACATGTTATACATTGTTAGAAAGCTTATAATCTCACCTACTGAACAAATGAATTGTCAATCAAGCCAGACCGTATTAAAAAGGGCGACAACGCGGTAATCAACATGTGTGGTATTACGTACAGCTATTTTGGAAGGCACCCAGGCATCACAAATGCGCGTATAGTTCACAAACGGATTGTCCAAGACAATATATGGCCACTCAGTCTCAAAAGCGACATCTCTACGTGTAAAACCAATGTTAAGGTTGTATGTTTATTCAATATTTAGTCACAGATATTGACTGTAGAATGAGCACGCATCTATGGGCGTTAGCTAACGATATTAACGCTATGTTCACATCACAACATTGTAAAGTTTGCTATCATGTATCAGGCTATAACAAAACTAGTATTGGTTGTCTAATACCGGCAGGAGTATTTTGTAACAAATGCAGCAGTGAAGTCCCCTCTCTGCACCTGCGCAAAACACACCCAGGAACGAAGGCTAGCATCGTTCCTTTTCCTGTTAGGAAAATTGTGTGCTCGATGTCCTGACAGGCTGGAGTTTGTGCAAACTGCACAAACACAATAATTTACCATGATGATACATGGTGAAATGCAATATAAAACTACTGAAAAAAACCAACTCACTATATCACTACCGCTAAGACTCACTACTACTGCACATTGGGCTAATATGACGCAATGTTGAGGAAAAAAAGGCGTTTTTAGGAGCATTGCTTAAAACGGCCACTAGTTCCTCTGAATGCCCTTATGACTTGTAAAAATTATTCAAGCCTGCATTAAGTTTTCAAATGGTCATTTACAGACAAGGTTAAGTATACATTTCGTAAAAAATTAAACCTGCAAGATGGTCTTTAATGTGACGAGAAGTGCTATATCAATTTAATGCATAACACGCGCCCACACCCACCAGCACCCCCCCCCCCCCCAGCATCCAACAGCACCCCGTCCCCCCCGTCGAGTGCACTGGGTGACACCATTCCTAGTGATGAAACTGCGCCCAAGTTGCCCACCTATTATTTCTACCAGCCCACCCTAATACAGCAGGCTAAAACCGGCCCTGCCCTGAGAGATAAAATGCAGTCTGCTGATAGACAAGCTCACATGGGTACAGAGTATAAATCCAGTCCCAAGAACGTTACACTCAAGGATGGGGAGAGATTGCTATTGGGGAGGTTTCCTCTGAAACCATGAGACAACACATGCAGCAGAACACGCTGAGTGTCCTACACAACTGGGTTTTGAATTGGCAATGATCAGCCAGTAGTTTGGAGCCAGACCCGCCTCTACACAAAGACAGAACACCCGTGGACTCAGGGAAAGGCTGAAGAGTAGAACTGTGTATTTGTAGCAAACACCGCGATGGGTGAAGCAGAGGAATTTTGTGTGAGGGGGATAAATGCTTATGTGGAAGAAGGCATCTTTCAGATTTACTGATGTGAAATACTGATGTTAAGTTAATCAATTAACTGTTCATTCTTAATAAGAATGTTGATTGATGAATTTCTATAGATTAAACAGTTGAATTTCAATGAACCATTTCAATGAATAGCCTAATGTTGGTGATTAGATATCAAATTAACGAGGTGTTTCTAAAATGTTAAATTAGAGAGTCACGGTTCCCTTGACTGGCAGCATTAGTGAAACGTTATTGATCCATTCCTGGAACATCAGTGCCATCTAAGCGCGTCTTCTCAGCTGCTGGTCTCACCTTCAGCAGACTGCACACCAGACTGACCCAAAAGCACATAGACAGGCTCATACTCCTTAACAAAAATGCTTAGGTATTAAGTTATGCATATTTTAAGTCATTCTTTTTATAGGCCATGGAGTAGATTTTACTCTAATCAGTTAATCATTATAAAATCAATTATTGGGTGCCAACGATTGATTAAAAAAATTGCACAAAATTTTCCAGTCGTTCTGACATAATGAACGTGAAAGAGTGCTGTATGTTAACATTTTGAAATTATATTGCCTCAAATGTTTGTTTAACATTGAGATCCAAGAAAGGAAGTTGAGAACCATCCTTCTTTGGGAGCTGGAAATAATGAAAATAAAAACTATGTTGGATTTGATCTCTGGGAACCACATGTATTTCCCCCTTTTTGTAAGAGGGAAGGAATTTATTCCTCTTAAACATGGGAGCGCTCTCTTGTGTTTGAGAGTAAATGACTCTGTTGAAATGGGGGGTTTCACTCTGAACTGGAGTCTGTAGCCCTTGGCTATTGCCTTTAGCCCTTGGCTATAGTAGCGCTGCAGTGTTCTATGTGCTCTTCCAGGAGGGCAGTAGCCTCCTTTAGCATTGGACACGCTACTGTCTGTCAGAGCCACACGGTTGGATGCTTCTTTGGGGGTCTGGACCGGATGTCATTCCCTAGAGTTGGCTTTCAAACACAAGATGATGAAAGAGTTTATTTATGGCACCAATGCAGTGATTGGTTCTAGGAGAGATGCACACTTCAGTCGGTGTATTAGTAAGCCACGTACTTTATATGCGCTGTAAGAGAAAGAGAACTTTATGACACAATATGAGAGTTGCCAATAACCATAATATAATGAAGTTAATTGTTTGAGCTTCCCTTAAATGCTATCCAGAGAACATTTCCTGAAATCCGCACTACTTTACATTTGACAAAATATAGTCTGACCTGACCAAAACTCTCCATCCCCGCCAGACCATGCCCCCACCCCCCCACAGGGTTTGGGGGCACTGCATGGTAATTATCCTGACAGTAAATAAGGAGCATTGTACTACTGGTGTGCCCTAATGATTGAATCTATCATTCCTGTATGTGTTGCATACTCCTCCTGCAAGGGTTGACAGAGATGGTCCTTCTAAGGACTGTTTTATACTTCTGTGTAGTCTGCATAGTTTGCATGATTTGCATTGTGGCAAAGCATGATTTGCAACGGGCAGAGCATTTATATGGCATGTTGTACAGGTACGGGCTGTGATTTTCCACCCACTTACAGATACCTTCAATTCCATATTGTTCATATCCTTCAATAAACTTTTATCACATCCATACTGTATGCTACGGGAACGAGGCACAGACGAGGTAGACAGTGCTGGCAATATGCCCATAAAGGGCTTTTACTGTGACAGCGGTATCACAATGAATGAAGACATTGGAAAAGTGAAACACAAGACAAGATCAGGCTACTGAAATATTGGGGGAAGCAAAAGTGCTAGGGAAGTGCAGGTGGGTCCAAAATTCAGCCCACAAGGAGGGGCACGTCTGAGTCTGCCACAAAAAAAAAAACAAAAAAACAAAAAAAACGGGAACCAGAGACTCTGTTAGTCACTCAGTGAGGGGAAAGCCAGCACACCCCTGGAGTGAGATCATGAGGCCTATATAGGGCCAGCAACTACTCAGGCAAAGGGGAAAGTGGTGTGGAAAAAGCACTGGTATGCTGCCGGTGGCCTGACTGTATCTCAGTTCCAGTTCTGAGTGTGGATTGGAGGTGCTGAAACTCAGCCCTGTCCCTCCGGCGCTGTCCAGGTCTGAGTGTGGAGTGGAGGTGCTGAAACTCAGCCCTGTCCCTCCGGTACTGTCCAGGTCTGAGTGCGGAGTGGAGGTGCTGAAACTCAGCCCTGTCCCTCCGGTGCTGTCCAGGCCTGAGTGTGGAGTGGAGGTGCTGAAACTCAGCCCTGTCCCTCCGGAGCTGAGTGGTGGCTGATGACAGGGAGGTGCGGGGCTCCAGAGGACCACACCACAATACTTATATATGAGCATGTGCATTACTTCCTGTTACAGTGAATCTGCCTTTAGCTGTGTGTTAGTTTGCAGTGCTGTGGGAAGTTTGTCACAGAAAACCTAAAGTAAAGAAGCATAGTCACTGTCTACTCTGAAAAATGTGTGTTGCCTTTTACATCTTTACTTTTGGTGCTGGCCAAACATCCTACAGCACTGAAAACTAACTCACTGTCCACTCTGAAAGATGGCAGCTGCATGTCTAGTATGGGATGGGAGGGTTAAGCCCAGAGAACAGAAAAGGTAGATGAGCCCTTTGCCCCAATTCAGAGAACTTACAGCATAAGAAAAGGGGACATTTGGGTCAGAATTACATCTGTAGAACAGCCAGAGTTCAGTCCAGCAGGATGTTTAATTTTCAGGTGCAAAATACTGCATTTGGAGAGTGTAGCACGGACATCTTCCTCAGAGCATCATCAACTGTAAAATCCTCCATTTCACTCTTCATCGCTGAACACTGTCATTGGCACATTTCCCATATTAGATACATGCTTCATGTATACATAATATAATAATACTATAATATATTAACTCTTCTTTGCAGACTGAACAACTGTAACCTCACAGAGAAGTCCTGTAATATTGTGGCCTCAGCTCTCCAGTCATCAAACTCACCGCTGAGAGGTCTGGATCTCAGCTGCAATAACCTGGGAGATTCAGGAGTGGAGCTGCTCTGTGCTGGACTGATGAGTCCAAACTGTAAACTACAGAGACTGGGGTGAGTAGTGCTGTGTATTGTGTGATCTTAACTAAATAGTATGGTTCTATTCAGTGAAATATTAAAACCCTCTTTCTCTCTCAGTTTACTCCTCTGTCCACCAGCATTCTTTCTTTGCCCATATATACCTTACTCCTCGATCACAACAAGCAAATAAAAGCAGGATAAAACCTTATGAGGATTGCCAGGTTTGTGGTTCCTGAGCAGAATGTAAGGTTTTAGTGGAGTCTGTAGTATCAGGTGATGACTGGATGCTGAGTGTCTGATTGACAGGGTAAAAGATTGACCGCCTGTATAGTAAAATGTTTCAGGTCTGTCACTCATTGCAGTCAACATCCATCTCCATTATTCACTATCTGCTATGAACTGTAATGAAATCCATACATTTACCCCACTCTCTTTCACACACTGACCTTTTGATGAAGGTGAGTTTTACTCCTTCGTCACACACCTGTGTATGCTGCAGGATTGTGGTGTTTCTGAAAGGATTGTGAATAAAATGGTATTTTATTCTGCTGGTAAAGCCGGGCATTAACTATTGGCCGGTAGGGTGTGTGTGTACATCTTGGTGGGAGAGTGTCCATCTGAACAACATGTGAGCTGCTGTTTAGATGCAGTGTTACATCGTTTAGTTTAGTCACTCTTCTGTGGTTCCAGTCCCAAGTAATAGTCTGGATATTATACCACTGTAAGCAGACATGCTGTGTGGAATAGCCTGATTCAGAGATCAATGTTCTGGCTCTAGCTCCTATCATCTAAAGGATGACATCATTTACAGGAGTATTTCTTAGATAAGTATTCTAATTCTTTCAAATGTCCCGACTTATTAAATTTTTTGTGCAGTTTATATTACTCCACAAGGTGTACCAAACATGTTGATAAGGGGTTTTAAAAGAAAAACATGACGTAATATATCAGGCTTTTATTATCATTATTATCATCATTTTTACAATAATAATTCAAGCCGCAAGCGGTGTTGGGAGAGGTCCAAGCATTGGCACTATCGCGCCCCCTATGGAGCGATTTTAAAATGGCTTTGTCCTCATGATCATATAGCTTCATCCAACATATCAACGGAATATCATGACTGTATAAAATATTGATGACTTATGGCCAATTTTGTGCTAAGAAACGCTGTCGGATGACTTAGTTGCGTTGCCATGGATGTGTCCTGGCCGCTTCCCGTAAAGGCCTTTACTATGTCGTAACACTTAGATGGCATGTCGTAACACTTAGATGGCCCGGCGTGTATGCACAGCTGCAGTGTTTCTGCGCCGCAACTGAAAAAGGCGTCACACTAGTGTCACGATACCAAAATTTTGACTTTGATACTGATACCAGGTTTAGTATCATGATGCTCAATACTGAAATGATACTTGAAACTTAAACGATGCTAATTCGATACTCGGTATCTAACGATACTGAAATTACCTTAATTGATCAGAAACGCAATGTCCACAAGGGTTGACCTTATTTTCTAATTCAGAGTTTATTAAAAACCTGGTTTATTAACAACCTTTAAGTTGAAGCCTGTTCAACATATTAATAAGCATAGGCCTATAGTGTTACAACACTAAACAATAGAAAAATATATTAAATATATTTCAAAAATTTAACAATTGTAAACTAAATAATCTTTAAACAGGTCTTTCACTTTTAAATAGATCTAAAAACAGCATATTTTAATAACAATACAGCATCTTCCTATAATAAAATATTTACAAATTAGAACACCTATTGCTACTGAAGTGAACAGAGTCGAAGCTTGCGCTGTATCAACGAGTGAGTGCACAAGCGCAAGTCACCTCACTTGACAACCTTAGTTGCTACTGCCATCTAGCGAAGATTCTGACAAATTACACCTTTCATCCTCTTAATCAGTAATGCGGGAGACACATTTCCCTGGCTTTTACATTTGACACAAAACTACCGAATGTCGGAAAATTCTAATACCGAACAGTTTATTTGTTTAAGTACCGAAAAAGTGCTGAAGTTTCGGTATACGGTACAACACTACGTCAGACACATATTCCAATCCATTGCTCAGCTTAGCAGAGAATGCACATTTCAGAGCGCCTCAGAAACAGATAGAATAATAACACATAAATACACATTTCAAATAATGAATAGAAAAAAAAACGAAAAAAAAAACGAAATATCAACTCGCCATCCCTGCGGGCTGCGCGCAGAGTAGCCTGCCTTATCATTTATTTCGACAGTGGCAGACTACAGCATAAATTGCGTCTTGGGTTTATATTCAATAATAGTAGTTGCAGCGAGAAACTGCAGCTACACAACAAAGTTTGTTATATTATGGTAGCAACGGAACGAAGCGGACTATATATATAGGCTATATTGACCGTCATTGTTTTATTATACCAGCATATTTTTGCGTGTTTGTAGAGAAACTCAAATACTATCAATAAAAATGGTTTAACTGTATCTCAGCATAATGAGAACAATTTTCAACCGTCAACCACGTTTTGGCAATGTTCAACACTCTAGTCATCACTGCTGCATCACAAAAACACTACAGTGTGCAATATCCACATTATATAATACCACTAACCTATTTGAAGGCACTCTATTTCAAAAACAACGTATAACCGAAATATTTTGAGCAGTAATACTTACATAGCAATGGCATTTTATCTGCGTTCAGTAGTATAGAGACAGAGACAGTAAATCAATGACAAAGTCCTGTCCGCTTCTGTTTTGCATCAGAAAACAATGTCAGATATGTCTATAAGCAAAGATATGGCTTCGCTATGCCCCAAAGTCTTCAATAATAATAGTACTCTCGTAGAAATTATGAAAATCGTTGACAACGTTTCGTTAGGTGCAGCGTCTTTCAATGCTGCCCCAGATGCGAAAGTGAATGCGATGATAAGACAATATTCTGTTATGCTGACCGATAAAACGCTATTCCAAAAGCAAAATCAGACATGTTATACATCATTAGAAAGCTTATACTCTCGCCTACTGACTAAATGAATTGTCAATCAAGCCAAATTGCACTAAAAAGGGTGACAATGCCGTAAGCAACAGGTGTGGTATTACGCACAGCTATCTTTGAAGTTAGCCTACCCAGGTATAACAAATGTGCACATATTTCACGAACGGATTGTCCAAGACAATATATGACCACTCAGTCGCAAAAGGGACATCTCTACGCGTAAAACCAATGGCAAGATTGTATATTTATTCAATGTTTAGTCCCAGATATTGACTGTAGAATGACATGGTATAATTAAAAAAAACTTTGTCTCGTTTATTTCGTTATTCAGTGAGCAGCGTTTTCACTGCTGTATTGGCATATTTTAGAGCTAATGTCGGGTTTATCTTGTTGCTACGAAATATTACATTACATTACAGGCATTTGGCAGACGCTCTTATCCAGAGCGACGTACAACAAAGTGTATCACCATAACCAGGAACAAGTGTGTCGAAAACCCTAGAGAGAAGTACCGTTCCAAGTGCAGGGAACAACCGCATAGTTCAACTTGGACCCTGTAGGTTAAACTGATTAACACTAACACAAACAAGAACAGCAACAACGCAGTCTATGCAAAAATATAAGCAATAGTTAAGACGAGTGCATTAACTAAGTCACCTACGAATCAGCTAACTAGTTACAAGCTTACAGTCAATTTAGAGATTAAATTGAGAATACGATTTCTCTCAGCATAATGACGGATTTAAAGACTAAACGAACTCACCCGATACTGTCTTCAAATGGATCCAGACTCAAGAAAAGTAATTATTCATCCTCTGAAAAAGCTTTTACTAACAAACTTTTAGTAGTAAAAAATTAAATATCAACTCGCCATCCATGCTAACTGTTTCCTACGCTCAGAGTACCGTATTATTTATTTAGACATTGGCAGAGTACAGCATAAATTGCGTCTTTTGTTTATATTCAATATTAGTAATTGCAGCGAGAAACTGCAGCTGTAGACACAAGATAGTCTGTTATGTTATGGTAGCAATGGAACGAAGCGGACTATATATGTATTACCGTCATTGTTTCATTATACCAGCGTGTTTTTGCGTGTTTGCACAGAAACTCAGAACCTATCAATAAAATGGTTTAGCTATTTCTCAGCATAATGACAGATTCAATGACTAAACGAACTCACCCGATACTCTCTTCAAATGGATCCAGACTCAAGAAAAGTAATTATTCATCCGCTCAAAAAGCTTTTACTAACAAACTCTTGGTAGCCTAGCATGCACCCTGGCTGGCACTGTCTTCCATTGCTTCCGCGAAACTCAGACCCTCCCCTCACTGCTAAAAATGAGACCCTACGGTGTCGGATTACTTGCGTCGCCATGGATGTCGCTTGCCGTAAAGAAGTTTACTAGATGTCGTAGCACTTAGATTTGGAGCTCCAGCTCTTCCGCACCCCACCTAATGAAAAAGGCGAAATGGCAGGCAAACAATATGGCGAACATAGGTGGTCCCAATGGCAAAGTTGTAGAGCAGATGCATCGGTCGATGAAGTTTTGTGTTGATCTGACTTACGGTGTGGGAGTTATGACCTTTTAAACATGACCCTTTGTTATAGCGCCACCATCTGGCCGACATAGGTGATTTGTAGTGCCTGAGTAGTGGGGGGCCATAGGAACCGACCTACCAAATTTGGTTGGACTACAACTTATGGTTGCTGAGCCTCAGACATTTTAGCGGAGAAAAATAAGAATAATAATAATAATAATAATAATAATAATAATCCGAACAGATACAATAGGGTTCCACCAGCTTCGCTGCTTGGACCCCTAATAGTAATAATAATAATAATAATAATAATAATAATAATCCTAACAGATACAATAGGGTTCCACCAGCTTTGCTGCTCGGACCCCTAATAATCCTAACAAATACAATAGGGTTCCACCAGCTTCGCTGCTTGGACCCCTAATAATAATAATAATAATCCGAACAGATACAATAAGGTTCCACCAGCTTCGCTGCTTGGACCCCTAATAATCCTAACAAATACAATAGGGTTCCACCAGCTTCGCTGCTTGGACCCCTAATAATCTTAACAGATACAATAGGGTTCCACCAGCTTCGCTGCTTGGACCCCTAATTAAATGCAACACAAGAATTACCTTGTTATATTTGCAATAGTGTGCGCGAATAAAATGAATGGACTTTATAGGGCAAGGACACACAGATAATAGGGTGCAATGTGTGGAATTTTCAAAAGACACCACGTTTTTAAAAATCTAGTGTCTACCAGCAGTAAAAGTTAGTGGCAATAATCAGTTGTGGTGTTCTCATACAGGCACTAGATGGCGATTCAGTGTAATTCCAGTTTCTGCCGTAGTTCAGTGGTACTCACTAATTTTCTTAGAAGAGTCACTTATGAGTAAGACCATTACTCAAAGAGCCACAGAGATTGCAGATATAACTCAGATGTTTTTTTTTTTATCATCACTTTCAAGATATTTACCATCTTTGTGTATGTTTAAAAAAATACAGGACCATGCTTTCCATCCTTACATATCTTTTTATTCTCAATTCATAATTACATTGCATTATTAAAAGATATAATACTTGTGTGTGAGTGTGTAAGGCTGGGAGTGGAACTCATCTTATGTATGTATGTACATATGCAGTTATACATAAGCATTATCAACATGAAATTAAAAAAAGTTCACAAAAATGTATATATTGACCTACTAATAGAGATGAAAAACTTCTTTTTCTGTTATATTTGTATCAATATGTTGAGGCTCTCGTGTGTTTTAGCTGTCCCTTGACTTTCTCCATGCAAAACTTGTAGTTAATGGTTGCAATCCTAGTCAAACAATCAAGATGCACATCTGTAAGCCTACTTCTATCTTTTCTTTTGACAATGCTCATTATAGAAAATGTTGCCTCACATGAGTAAGTGCTCACAAAAAAGCTCATTACCTTCTGCACACAAAGTTTTAAATGTGGATAATCTGAGGCTGGGACCATGCTCCAGAAATGAGCAGCGCCTGATCTGAGCTCAGTTTTCAGGACATCTTTGACCTGCAGCTCAAGAATCTCACTCTGTATTACAGCAAGGTCTGGACAAAGGGTTTTCAAAGCAGGTGTAAGGCTTAACAATGGCACATTAAAAGGGTTCTCAGACATAACAGCTCCTCCTGAAATTCGTCCTTTTGAATAAAGCGAACCCACACACACAATTGCGCCATGTCGCTTATATCCGTGCTCTCATCGAGTGCAATGCTGTAACATGGTGTCGCTGCAAGATCTGCAATTCGCTGTTCCTGGATATCTTTCCCAATAAACTTGATCCTCCTCATTAATGTCGAATCTGAAAGCTGCAGTGCATGTATTTGTATTATTATTATTATTATTATTATTATTATTATTATTATTATTATTATTATTAGGGGCCAAGCACCGAAGGTGCAGGGCACCTATTGTAATCGTTAGTATTATTATACTTTCCGTAATGGGAGTCTATGGCAGCCCATAGAACCCATTGGTGGTTTTTTATGAAATTTGGCACATTGATAAAGGACAGTCCAATGTATCCAGGCATCGCATTTGGGGTCAATCCATCCATCTCTGTAGCGCCACCAACAGGCCAAACTTCAAGGTACATTTTTGCTTATAACTTTTGAACCATTTGTCCTAGGATTGTGATCTTGTTTCCCCCTGAATCCTTGGGTCATGACTATTTCAATACACCTATTGGTGTTAATTTTCGCCATATGGGATTTTCCGCCATTTTGAATTTATTGAAAAACCTACTTCTGCGAACTAGTCCTAGAGCGTTAATCTGATCACCACCAAATTCGAGACATATCATCTACAGATGGTGCTGACCAAAAGTCAGTCACAGAATTTTGATTGACCAAATGATATGGCCACTATGAGCCAATGAGTATGTTGGAGGGCGTGGCTTTTAGCATAAAGGTGTATAAATTCTGAACGGTTTGACCAAACACCACAAAATTTTGTAGGCATATCAGTACCCATAAGTGGAGGCTAACCTCCATTTTTGGCCCAATCAAACAAGGCATAACCACTATGCCGATTTTTTTCAAAACTCAGCACATTGGTATAGGGTACAACTCCAAATGGACAGGGAGCAAATATGAAGCCGAATGGCCATAAGGTGGCGCTATCATGAGCTAAAAGGTGTTTTTTTGGATAACTTTGAACAAGCATATCTCCGGCCCCATTTGAGCTACATTCATGAAATTTTGGATGTATATGCAACTCGTCAACCGTAACAACTTTCCCATAAGGACCCATAAGCTTCGCCCATTAGATTTTCCGCAAATATTTTGAAAAATGCTTCAAATGCTTTCTGCCATGGAAGTCTAGACTTTTTAATGTCATTATACATTAACAACAGCAGATGGCACCATTTATCTATAAAATGGTTGCTGTTCACAAGGAGATGGTTCAATGGTATTAGAAATCCCAGTAGGCTATTTTTTAAAATATTCATTTAATTTCAATAACTTATTCATTTGAAAACATGATTGCATTTTATTTTCTTTTAAATGTGACAATTTCATGTAAAACGTAGAAAATATATCAGCATACCCTATTTTATTCTTTGTATCAAGTGGCTTCAAGTTCAGGGTGCATCCACTTTCAGTTTGTACCTTGTCCCTCTGTTCATGCGGGTTTCCTCTGGGTATTCTGGCTTTCTACCGCAGTCCAAACGCATTCAGATAATGTCAATTGGACATGGTCTATTGCCCATAGGTGTAAGTGTAAGAGTGCGTGTCAATGTGCCTGTTCACCCTGTGATGGACTGGTGTCTTGTTCAGGGGTTGTTCTGGTTGCTTGTCTACCTGGTGCCCCTGTAGTGCTTGGCCCCTTCATTGCTGCTCGCAGCTATATTTATTATTATTATTATTATTATTATTATTATGCACGGTACATTATCTCTGCTGAGGTCAAAAAGCATTGTTTAACAATTTCAGCGTCCGTGAAAGCCTTTTTATGCCTAGCTAAAATCCATGCGATCTCCTAAGTGGCCTCGGTCGATTTCTCGGCAACAGAGACTGATCTCGCCATCATTTTTTGCTGCTCAGTCAGAGTCTGTCAACTGTTTACTTTTATTAGTCCTCAGGTTGCTACCTGGCGGGTACAACATGTTGTACTTGGCATAAAAAGCACTAAAGTGGTGTTCAAGGTTATACCGTTTACAATTGGCACTAGTCTTCTGGCAAATTAGGCAGAATTGAGTGGATTTGTATTGCACAAAGAAAAACTCATCAGTCCATGTATCCTGAAATTTTCGGTGTTCGTCCTGAATTGACTGCGCCTTTTTCTTTTTTGGTGCAGCATTGGTGTCTTGGGCTTCTCGGCCAAACTGATCTGCATTTTTCTCCGTTCTTTCCTCACGTTGCTCTTTCTCCTCGGGCCTGTTTCTAACTCCGTCACCATCAGCTAATGAAGAATCACTTTTCTCGTTCTGCTTTTTTCTAGTCATAAATCTGTCCATTTTGAGTGGGCAGAGGCTGAGACAATATTTGATATACCTTATATCAAACGGCATTATGGAATATCAAATTTAGGCTTACGTGCTAAACTTGCAAAACCATTCGCAAATGCAAAGCTACACACATAGGCTATACGTCTACCCATGATCCCTCGCTGTTACGTAGCCTATGTTCTTTGACGTATCTTCAGTATGCTGCCATCTGCTGGATAATTCATTTCAATGTGCTAAAACAGGACAGTGTTGTATTTGGTCTTTATTTTGGTGGTGGTTTCTTGGTTGTGCATTTTAGCTAATTTCATTTGTTCCTATGGCACTGAAACAGGAAGAGGGTAATACTTTGGTATGGTCTGGCTTATCAGTCTCTCTCTCTTTTCTTGTAATCCCAAATTAGCATATTGTTTAATTTCTTCTGTTTTGTTTTGTACCTTAGATGTAGTGAGCCTGCATTCAATAAGTGCATGATTTCAAGAGTGTATCATTTCAATTCACTATTTTAATTGACTCCTTATTTAATAAAATTATTTAGTCTTCTTACCTGATACATAATTTGTTTTGGCTTGTCACTTGATTCTACCAGGTTACTGTTGACTGACCTATCAAAGAATTTGTCTATTTCATTTATCTCATAAAAAACACATTTTCAACATACAAAAATGCCAAGTTACTCACACATACAAGACATACCCCATCTATAACTCATTCATTCAGACTGCCAAAATCCAGGACTGCCATTGAAAGTATTGATATCAAAATGACGCCAAGTTACGGTACTACAAACAATATAGGCTATCTTGCCTCACCAAAATTAAATAAGATGTATTCCAAAGCAATACTACTCAATATTTCCTGATTGAATGAGTTATAGACGGTGTATGTCTTGTATGTGTGAGTAAATTGTCATTTTTGTACATTGAAAACGTGTTTTTTATGAGATATCATTTCTTTTTGCAAAACGTTTTATTATGAGAGTGAGAAATGCGAAGTGACCCTTTAAGAAACGGTTGTGGATTATGGCTATCCTTGCGTGAATTTGTACGGTCTGATGAGTCTGTACCGTTTAGCAGTTTCGGTTTGCTATATATGTAAAACAGTGGCTGTGACAAAGGGTGCGGTGGCGTAAGTGTAAAAACGCATCAGAAACGCAGGTGACATATGGCCAGTGTGTGTACTCACGGATTTGACGGTCATCCAACGAGCCTTGATTGACAAAAGAATCAGCAAGGCCGTAGAATTAGAGCTCCCTAGGTCGCAACTTGTGTACCCTTCTGTCCTGCTCCGTTGTCTGTTATTTCGTGGAGAGTCACTTTTAGTGTTTGTAAGGTTTATAAGGCATTTTGATAGGCTTATCTGCAGGTAGGAGTCCTCTTCGCTGTTTTGCTAAGCTAGAACCGGAAAAGTTGATAGTGGAGACTAGGAGCAGACGCATATGTCCCAGCAGGCTTTGCATATGAGAAAATAACAACAGTGTGAGAGAAATTAGGAGAAATGATAAAATTGCATACTTGAAACAATATGTTTTTAGCAGAATGGACATGTAGGTGAAACACAAACGAAAAACCTTCGCTCATCACCCTCACGGGATCTGGGCAAAAACAATAAACTAAAATAACAAAGACAAAATAAATGAAATTATACAAGCGCTTTTCAGCCTTTTCTCTGGTCTGTACGTGCTCTCTCACCATCGTGGGGGATCCCGGTCTCAGACGCCTACTGTGGAAATAAGCGCACTTTTAAATCCTGGATTGATTCGTAACATCATCCAGGTGTGTGCCTGCTTAACCAGCAGGTGTGGTCCTCTAATTGCCCTGAATTCCTCCCGCAAACCGAGCCCTGCCACATCCGGCCTGGACCTTTCTGTGTGGAGAATGGCCTTTATTTTGCATGTTCTCCCCGTGTCCACGTGGGTTTGCTCCGGGCACTCCGGTTTCCTCCCACAGTCCAAAGACATGCAGGTAAGCTAATTGAAGACAGTCAAGTGCCCATAGGTATGAATGTGTGAGTGCATGGTGTGTGTGTCTTGCGATAGATTGGCAGCCTGTCTGGCCCAATGCACACTGGGATAGGCTCCAGCACCCCTCGCGACTCTGCCCCGTATAAGCGGGTATAGATAATCGATGGATGATGGATGGATGTCGGTTGTCCGACAGTGCTTCCTGGAGTTTTACTTCCAATATTGAAATGGAGTGATCTTTGTCTGCAACATGTTACATGTGCATGTAAATACACTGCTGTCTGAGTTTTAATCACAATATAGACCGCTGCTGGGTCCGTACAGTTCCTGTATTTTAATGTATAAACACAGCGTGCAGATGTTCCCCTGTCATACAGTACTGCACTGCTGCCCTGCTCTCCCTGGGAGTATCGGGGCTCCCCCACTCCCTGCCCACTGATCCCTTAGCAGTGTGCAGCACCAGGGGGTCCAGAGATGGCCTCAGCACAGGGGCTCAGCTGATCCCTTAGCAGTGTGCAGCACCAGGGGGTCCTGAGACGGCCTCAGCACAGGGGCTCAGCTGATCCCTTAGCAGTGTGCAGCACCAAGGGGTCCAGAGACGGCCTCAGCACAGGGGCTCAGCTGATCCCTTAGCAGTGTGCAGGATAAGGGGATCCTGACTGGCTGGCTGGTAGCTGTCGGCTGCCTAGCATGAGGAACCGACTGCACACAATCCAGATTTGTGTCAACAACACCTGTCTCATCTGAGTTGAAAGCTCTTTGGTTTTCCCCATGGTCATAGATGACAAAGGGATTTTGTATGTGTGCAACCTCATATTAATACGCCAGTGATACAAGGAATGGTGAAAGGCAGCTATACAGTTTCTATGGGCAGTTCTGGAGATCAAATAAAATAAAAAATGTCTTCAGATATTTTAAATATTATTTAGGGGTGCCAATAATTTTGACCTCTATGCTTTTGAGAAAACTGCTATTACTCAAAAGTTTTTTTTAAAGAATATTTTTTTATTATACTGAAAGTAAATAGTTTCTCTAAATGTTTGAGCAGACAATTTGCATCATTGAGTATATTGATTGTCTTACACAATCATTTTTGCTAATTTTCATAAAGAGTGCCAGTAATTCCTGAGTTGAATGTATAAACCCTTCTTTGCAGACTGAACAGCTGTGACCTTACAACAAAGTCCTGTAATATTGTGGCCTCAGCTCTCCAGTCATCAAACTCACCCCTGAGAGATCTGGACCTCAGCTACAATAACCTGGGAGATTCAGGAGTGAAGCTGCTCTGTGCTGGACGGATGGGTCCAAACTGTAAACTGCAGAGACTGGGGTGAGTAGTGCTGTTTACTGTGTGACTTTAAATTAGTAGAATTTGTGATGATGTGTGTAAGAGTGTGAATTTTATCACCGGGTGGAAAAAAACCTCACTAATATCCAGAACCTGTAACCTGAATGTTTATGTGTGAATAGGAGTTAGCGTATAAGCACATTAACAGGGGTGTGCTCATATGAAATGATGGGCGGCAAGACATTGTACCCTGGAGAGACTATCTACTGCTGCCAGGCATTCGTTCAAGTGTTCTGTGACATCAAGACCTTCAATCACAGGAATCTAAAAATAACGACTAATTAAGGCTTACCCCATCTGGGTGAAGAGACTAATCTAACTCTAAATACCCCAGGGCATGACCTCTGCATTATTTTATTGAATGACATTCAGATCCATCTGGGCTCTGACTCTTAACAGCAACCCCAGAGTAGCTGCACATCCTGCTAGTGAAACTAAAAATATGCCCAGTGAGTAACCCACTTAAGGTATTACCTCAAAACTTTAAGTTACTGTTGTAACCCCAGTTCTCTGATACACAAAGTGGAGAGACCCACCTATGGGAAATGACATCCGGTCATGACTTGTGTAGAAGCATCCAATTGCACGAAGTCTGGCTCTGACAGACAGTAGCATGTCCAATGCTAAAGGAGGCTACCGCCTTCCTGGAACAGCACATAGGACCCTGCAGTGTTACTACTCCTCAGTGAACGTATTCACTTCACATGAGCGGCAGGCAGGGCAGTCTTGGTGGATCTCTCGACACATCATGTCGTGTTTGAGATCCACCAACGGGGAGATATGGACAACTCCCAGTTGCCCTATGCTCACAGCTGTGGCTTGATTGCTTGGGCCTGACACGCACTTCCTGTTTGTGGCAGAGAGAGAGGAAGGAGTCTTGTGGAGTTTGGAAAAGTTTGTTACAGGATTGTATTGTGCTTTGAATTGTGTATTTGTTATTTCATTTTAGTTTTTAAAACCCATATTAAAAGTAAAGTAAGATTGTTTTGCTCCTAAGGTGAAAGTCTTTGTTGCCATCAGGGGACAGGGAGGGAATTTTCCACTTTTTTTCCTCTGTTAAGCACTCAGCTAGCAAACTAGTCGTTACCTAATTTGGCCACCGTCATGCCGATGGGAGGTTTTTTGGTTGTTTGCTTTCCCAGGAGCAAAATTTAACTGTTGTTAGATAGTTTGCCTTTATTGTTATGTGCTAATGTTAGCAGTAGTTTATTATAATCTGGTTCTGGATGAATTCTGGTTTTATTTTGCCCTGAGATATATGAATAAAATATTACCTAGTACATGGGTTCCTTCAGTTATTGCTATTTAGTAGTTGCTATTTAATAAAATTTAAGTTCGTTCATTTAACCCAATTAATTCTGCACCTGGTCATTCTTATTTAAACAGTCAATATTAGTTAGTTTAAAGTGCCTTATTTTTCTAGTTTAAAGTGCCTCCCCAGTTTTTGCTGCTAGTTGTCCGGAGCCACTTAAAGCGTTTTTAAGTTGTGGTCTTGGTGTCTCTGTCTCAGCAGGTAGGAGATCTCCTAGAGCGTACAGACAAACTCGAGTTCTGTATGTAGAACGAGGGGCCATAAATAGAAATTAGCTAAATTTCAGTCACTGTGTGGAATGGCCTGCCAGGTCATGAAGTAGGGGCAGAAACTCCGGAGATTTTTATGACTAGGCTTGATACAGTGTTAGATTCTGTCTAGTCTGTAGGTAATCAGAGCACTAGGTACAATTTAGTTTGAAAATTGGCAAGCATTGTTGGGCTGAATGGCCTGTTCTCAGCGTATGTTATGTTATGTTATGTTGTTATGTTATGTTTTGTTAGTTGAGACGCTGTCAGGTCTTGGGAATTAAGTCTGTTGGGAATCTTCTCCTTTTGTGGAACCATGTTGGGACCAGTGAAGCAACACTCTGATGACCACTTTCCAGTTGAAAAGGTTTTATTACGATGCACAAAGGTGCCTCAACAAGCGCTCCGTCTGAATCTCAACGAGACAGCCACAAGTGAGGGCTTAGCTATTCTGGTCAGTGATTATTGCCAAATGAGAACATTCCCAGGAAGGAGTAAACATTGCACCAGACTCCCCGGGGACCACCCATTTGATCTGCAGGTGTTGTATTGCCTTACAATGATTGAACTCTATATGTGGCCATCTGTCGCTAACAGTGGGAAGTTGTTGCAGAGTGTGTGTTGGTGTGTGTGAATGTGAATGGGGAGGGTGGTGTCTGGCACATCTTGTGTAGGGCAGTACTAAAGACATTCCACTGCCCAAAGCTATAGCCAGGGTACAGGAACAATGTGAAGTACTAAAACCCATAGCAGATGAGGGGAGATGTGTTCACCTCACACAGAGTTCACCCCCAGAACTTAGTGGGCTACTGGCCTCCTGGTGACGTTCAGGCGGTAGAACCTAGCTAAAGTATCTGGAGAAACCCAGCCTGCTGCTGAATAAATTTTCTGTGAGGAGACCCCATGGAATAGGGTCCACGGCGCAGCCATGCCCCTTGTAGAATGTGCGTGTAGAGAACACACACAGGACACAGCATATGCAGCCCATGCTGCTGTTCAGAGGAGAAAGGTGGTGGGTGAAAAGCGGCAAGCTCCAACACCTCACGTGGAAGCTGGGAAGCTTGAGGCATAAAGGCTGGATTGGGCTTAGGAAAAACCGTGTCCATCTTGGGGGAGAATAGTGTGCACAAGAGCTGCACTGAGAGCATATGGAGGTCACTGACTCACTTATCTGAGGCTAGTGCAAGCATCAACACTGTCTGGAGAGACAACAATTTTAATCTAATTTATAAACTCAAACAGCCTTACAGACCAAGCCTTCAGCACCTGTGATAAATCTCAAGCTTTTTAGCAACAGGCAGAGAACAGTGAGCCCCCTTCATGAACCTGTGAATGAGGGAGTACTGCCTCACTGAATAGCCCCTGAAACCAACATGACAAGCAGTGATAGCTGTCAGGTAGACCTTAAGGGTATAAAAGGATTTCTATTTATCCATAAGGTTCTGTCAAAAAAAACAGCACATCAGTAACAAAGCACTGGTAAGGCACTGACTGACGAGAGGCACACCATCTTTAAAACACCTGACACTTATTGTCATAAAGTGACCTGGTAGAGGGCGCTCTCGTGCTCTAGATGGTTGCAGTCACGCGAGGGGAAGCCCTAATGTGTTGAGGTTATGCCTCTCACAGGCTAAGCCCATAGAGCTACTCGCTCGGGGCAGGGGTGGTGTATTTCCCTGTTCACCTGAGACAGGAGGTCCGTGCGTAGCGGGAGCGTGCATGGCTGTACATAAAGGAGAGGGATAATCACTGCAGTAACATTTCCACAATCTGGGGATGGAGACACCATTCCCCGTACAGTGGGTTTCCCCTTGACAGTAGATCAGCGCTCATGTTCAGAATTCCTGGAACATCGATCAATCAATCAAATTTTATTTGTATAGCGTATTTCACAGCAATTGTCACAATACTCTTCACAGACAACCCTCGCCTAGACCCCCACAGGAGCAAGCCTAAAGCAACATGGGTCATGCGTAACCACAGAAAGTGACGGCTGCTCCAGACCAACAGTCTGTAGGCTAGACCATGGAGCTGGAGGGAGCGCATGCCACCTTGGTGATTTACACATGCTGCCGCAGTCATTATTGCAGCGTACAAGCACATGATGTCCCCTTAGACAGGGAAGAAGATATCTGAGAGCTATCCATATAGTTAATAGCTAAAAGAATATTAATTCACCATGTAACCCTCCTGAGACCCCCCACCCCAGAGAGGGATGTGTCTGTCCTTTTTTTCCGTATGAAAACGATCCTGAGAGGGGTTCCCTGAGTGTAAAAGTCTGTGTTTTCCCAGTGACGCAGAGTTACAGAGCGCTTGTGTGTCACCGTGAGACGGCGATGGAGATCGCACACAGGGCTGAGGTGGAGGGATGAATTCCACCTCATAAAGCCCCTCATTCTTAACAGCCCCAGTGGCAAAACCTGAGAGGCTGGCACCATCAGCTCCTGTAGTCTAATGCACTGTAGATACTGTACTCTCGAGCCGGGCTTGAACTAAGAGAGACATACTCTGAGAGATAAAATGCAGTCCGCTGATAGGCAAGCTCACATGGATACAGAGTATAAATCCACTCCCAAGAAGGTTACACTCCAGGATGGGGAGAGATTGCACTGAAACCAAGAGACAACAGATGCGTCAGAACTCGCTGAGTGTCCTGCACAACTCTGGGTTTTGAATTGGCAATAATCAGCCAATCGTCTGTATAAGTCAGTATTCTGAGCCTCATTAGTCTCAATGGAGCCAGACCCGCCTCTACACAAAGACAGAACACCCGTGGACTCAGGAAAAGGGCAAAGGGTGGAACTGTGTATTTGTAGTAAACACCGCGATGGGCAAAGCAGAGGAATTTTGTGTGAGGGGGATAAATGCTGTAAGAGGGGAGTCAAACTGGGACCCAGAAAAGGCTGGCTGGCAAGCCTGCACACTGGGACTCATCCTGTACTTCAAAGGACCCGAGAGCCTTGTGATAAAACAATAGGTTACTCGGACTTCCTCTGGATGAGCAAGCCGTTAGCTCTCTGGAATGTTGCCATCTGGACACGACTAAGATAAGGGGAACTAGTCTCTTTAGCCGCGTTTCCACCGCAGGAACTATACCCCGGAACTAGGAACCTTTTGAGGAACTCGGTGCGTTTCCACCGCAGGAACTAGGGTCTAAATTTAGTTCTGGGGGCTTTGTTTTACCCCCCAAAACGTTCCTGCTCGGGGGGTAGTACTTTCCGAAAGTACAGGAACCTTTTGGGTGGAGCTTGCAGCGCTGAACATTTCTGATTGGTCGAGTACTCGTAGCATTTGTGTTGTATTTATTTTCCGCCATTACCCGCCATGTTTGAAAATATGCAGCGGCAAACCAATTTATTTTCATAATAACTTCAAATCAAACTTGTATGTTATGCGGCGCAGTAGCCTACTTTTGGTTATAGCCTGTCAACGTCTTGGAATTATAACGTGTGCTCTTCTGTTCTTTTCTTGCTTTAGTTTTATAAAATGCTAAGCATTCGTGCTGGGACAGCATATTACGTAGGCTACCAAAACTTTCAAACGGATTAATTCGGTTGCTGAATATTTTCTTCCGGATTTTCTTTGTTAGCCCGTTGTAATTGACTCAAAACGTTTGATACAGTTATGTGAGGTATGCGGTAGTTCTGCATAATTAACATTGGTGATACAGTACAAGCAAACTGGAAATCACCTTCCGCACTTTTTATCCGGGTAAAATAACAGGTTGATTCTAGTAATCTTCCCTTTAGCTTTTTCAGTTGCCGTAATTTTACTCAATTTTACTGCCATTTTTCAATTCCACGAAAAGACCAGGAAGACTATGGACTCATTTATGGTGCATGGTTCGCATCTGGAGGGCACACTTCGCTGCTCGGCTAGCAGTAACTTCGAAGGAAAGCAAACGGTGACTGTACCACTACTAATTTACATTTTCACGCAAGTCCGAGTTTTCGTTCTATTCTTGTCATTTTGCGATTAGCCTATATGGAATTGACGACGAGAAAGTAATAAAACAGCAAATTGTTTACAACGTGTGCATGTTTTCTGCTGTTAATGAATGTGTTTGAGAGGATATATGAAAATCAATAAATACAAAAGTAACCATATATAGTCATTGTTGGTAACCCGTTGTATATAAGTGGAATAAACCCCTCCGGGCTGTCCCGGTTATTAGAAAATAATGTAGGCTACTTCGGTAGTATGGGGTTACAGAAGAAATCATATGACAGATGGACCGACGACAACGTCAGTGGGCTAATTTGCCTAATCTTCGCGGTACTTTAGACCCCGGTGGAAACGCAGACAACCATTGGCTGAAGGAACCTTTTAGTTCCTGGTAAAGTAGTTCCTGGGACTGAAAGTTCTGGGTAATTTTGGTGGGTTGTGGGTGTGTGTGTGTTGGGGCCATTAAGGGTGAAAAGATCATCAGACCTCTGGCCAAATGGTGGGGCAACTGCGCTGGACAGTAACACAGTGCCCTTATGTGGTCCCCTCTGTCATTACACTTTTCATTTCTTTTCTGGATCTGGACTCTAAACCATCTGTTTATCATATTTAAACCCCGGAAAACCTTACAAACCATGCACATGTTTTCATTATATTACTGTATTATGTCTTATGTAATAATAACATGGATTGCATGTAAAATGGTTCAACAAAAGGGTATTTTCATGACAACTGCACCATAATATTACATCCCCTTGACATGTTTGGTATGGACGTATTCAGGGAAATTCAACAAAATTGAATGAAATATGTTTCATACCAAATAGAATTTGATAAAACATAGTTTCAGAAACTCAGGAAAAAACTATCCCAATGGAATGTCCTCTCTGGTAATCATCTCCTTTTCCCAATTTCCCCACTAATTGTTTTGACAACAGCCCCAAAACAGTGGGGCCCTAAATTCCAGATTTTATTATTCGGCCAGGTTAATTTATGGCAATGCCGCCTCGATCAAACGCGTGATTTGGCTTAAAAGGAAGGGAGACAAAGCAATCTAGGAAGATCGTAATCGACTTCCCACACGGGACATACTGTGTTCTGTGTGTAGCTGAACAAGGATGATCGTAATCGACTTCCCACACTGCACATAGCCTACTCTGTGTTCTGTGTATAGCTGAACAGGGAAGATCGTGAACGATTTCCCACACTGCACAGACTCTGTGTTCTGCGTGTAGCTGGACAAGGAAGATCGTAATCGACTTCCCACACGTCACATACTCTGTGATTTCGTGTGTAGCTAAGCAGGCTGGGTAAGAACTTTTTACTCTATATTTATGTTTTAAAAACTTCCATATTTTAAATTGATTGTGAATTTGAAGCTAATGACCTACCTGCCTGTTAAATAAATTCTTCTTATTTTTAACTTGCGTGGTCCTCATGACTCTAATCCATTTTATCTTCTTTTCAGCCGAAATTCCGATTAAATACTCAGGGGGACAATTATGACTAGAACCTACTGATCAGGGGTCTAGTACAGCGAACGTCTTTAGTGAGGTCCTCAAGTTAGATAGGCGACCACGATCTGCCCGCTAACGGGATTGGTGTTGTATTGGTTCTGGTGTTTTGGCTTAAGAGGACCCATGGGCGTTATACGCCGGTTCTTGTCAAATTCGCCTTAAGGAACCCGATAGATACACACTGTCCTGGGCTCATAA